>NW_024582087.1:421146-453932 GCF_017639235.1 Corvus kubaryi | reverse complement strand
CCCGGCGCCGGCTCTTGTCCCTCCAGCACATCCCCAGCCCCGCTTTTTTCCAAAAGAATCACAGAATCAATTGGATTGGAAAAGACCTCTGAGAGCATCGAGCCCTAGCTCTGACCAAACAGCACCATGGCACTGAGTGCCACACCCAGTCTTTCCTTAAACACCTCTGGGGGACAGTGACTCCACCACCTCCCTGGGCAGCCCATTCCCAATGTCTAACCCCCCTTTCTGTGAAGAAATTCTTCCTCATGTCCACCCTAAACCTCCCTGGAGCAGTTTAAGACAATGTCCTTTTGTCCTGCCACTCACTGACCGGGAGAAGAGCCTGACCTCCACCTGGCTACACCCTCCTGTCAGGTAGGAGGAGAAATTCCTCCCTGCATTCTCTCCCTTCACCCCTTAAGGAAGTCACGCAGGGCCTGACTTTCCCCATTCACACTCAGCCCTCCAGCTCTGGGTCACTGGGACAGAGGCTCGCCCCTGTGCCGTGCCTGGGCCAGGAGAACGGGGCAGAGCACCCTGGAAAGCCGTGGCAGGCAGCACCCACAGGTGCCCAACCGCAGGGCACCGCCTCCCCGAGCATTCCTCTGCAGGCTGCCAGGACAAGCCTTTCATCCCGACGGGTTTCTCCGAGCAGGGTGGGATCGCCACGCCCAAGGAACGCTCGGGCAGCAGCAGCGGGACAGTTACGGTGCCCTGTCTGTGCTTGTCCTTCCCCAGCTCTCAGGCTGCAAGTTCTGCTTTCTCAGCCTCACCAAACACACCAATTTGGTTGATCCCAGCACGAATATAAGTTTTAACCCCCCAACATCTTTCCCCATTCCTACTGAACACCATTTCCTTTCATTTGTAAGGTTCAATTAGTGGGGAAAAAACCCCCACCGTGGCAATTTTTATTACAAATCCATATTTTTACTAAAAATAAATATATAAACACCCTGCTTCACACTGAGACCAGGAGCCAGCCTGGACTGGGGAGCAGGACAAAGGCTGTGACAGTCCCTGCTCAGTGTGGCTGGGACCTGAGGCTGCCCAGGGCGGGGTGGGATGCCCGGACAAAGGCCATGTCCTGCCTGTACTTCATGGCCGTGGGGGGCTGGCGCCGGAGCAGTTGGTCACCCGTGTCCTGGGGCTCAGGGTCATCGTAGATGGTGGAGATGACAACAGAAGTGTCCCCACGGGGCTTCTTCCTCCTGATAAAAGTTGGCAGCTTCTCCCCGTGGTACCTGGAGGGAAGCAGGAAAGGTTTGGTGGGAGGCTGCAGAGGCCACCAGGCATCCCTGTGCTTCCCAGCTCCTTTCCTGGAACGGTTGGGTTGGAAGGGGCCTTAAACCCATCCCGTTCCACCCCCTGCCGTGGGCAGGGACACCTTCCATAGACCTGCACGTGGTTCCAGCCCTGCTCCAACACCACAGCTCCGCTAAGGAGCCCTGGATTGTCAGGAAGAGCAGCCTGTTTATGTGGAATTCCCCAGCTGAGCAGGGAAAGGCAGATCCCTGGGACAGCCCTGTCCCCACTCAGCTCCCCTTGCAGCCTCTCAGCTGCTGTGAGCCCAGAGAGCCTGGGCAGAGGTGGGAACAGGGGCTGAGAGGGCATTTGGGTACTTACCCCAGCCCCCTCTTGCACCTGGGGTTCTGACCCTCGTTATCCAGAGCTTTGGCCATCCCAGAGTTGCTGCTCCCCAGGCCCAGCCCCTCCGTCCAGCCCTGCTGCTCCAGGACCTTCCTGCCAAAGCCCTGGGAGAGGGGAAAAAACCATCACAGACTTGCTGGACAAATCCCACCCTCATCTTCCCAGAGCCTTCTGCCCTCCTCCCACACCCAAGACCTCTCCTCCTCCTACCCCACACCCTGCGGGCATCACCCCTGGCACAGCCCCTCCTGCCCTGAGCAGGCACCCAGAGCTCACCTTGGTGTACCTCTCGAAGGTGCCAATGTGCTGCCCTGACACGGATCCGTCCTCCAGCCCATCCCGGAGCCGCCGCTCCAGCCACATCTGCACTGAGTCCCGAGCATCCTTATCCCCTCCATCTGGGGAGAAAGCAGCCAGAGTCAGCGCAGCACAGCTCAGGGAGGCTGCTCAGCACCAGCATTTCCCCCAGAGCACCAGGCAGAGGAGGCAGAACCTGTTCTTTTTGGCAACGCTTGCTGCCAGACCAGAAAAACATTGTTTCAGGTTCACTGACGGCTTGGATGCTTTCAAAGGATGACAAAGAGCTCCCCAAATTCTGCATGGTCAGAATTTCCCTGGTTTCCCTGGGGTGGGTGGCTCAGCTCTGATACCTTTGTCATAGTAGATGCTCATGTCCACGTCCCAGTCATCGGCTGTCTGCTCGTCAAAGTCTGCCAAGAGAAGGGAAGCAGCACTTTAGGCAAGGTCTGGCACAGGGGAGCTCTTTGCTGGTAGCCCAGCTCCCTATTTTCCCTAACAAAATGGGAAGGGATCACAGAATCATTGAGGATGGAAAAGATCTCCAAGACCAATCGCTCCAACTGTGACCAGTTCCCACCTTGTCACCACTGAGTGCCACGTCCAGTCTTTCCTTGGACACCTCCAGGGATGGGGACTCCACCGCCTGCCTAGGCCTGACCACCCTTTCCATGAGGAAATGCCTCCGGTGTCCAGCCTGCCCCTCCCCTGGCCCAGCCTGAGGCCATTCCCTCTCCTCCCGCCCCTGTTCCCTGGGATCCCCTCTGGCTGCCCCCTCCTGTCAGGGAGCTGTGCAGAGCCAGCAGAACCGGACACAGCACTCGAGGTGGTGCCTCAGCAGTGCCAGCACAGAGGAAATGGCAATAGAGACTCCCCAAATCCCAGAGCCCACCCAAGAGGCTCCCAATGGCACCACAGGGTGCTCTGGGGGGGCTCTGGTGACCAGTTTTGTGCCCAAGGGAAGGCTCAGAAGCCATGGCAAGGTGTTGGTGGCTCCAGTTGACCTGGACTGCTTGTAAGGGCTTAAACCTGATGTAAGCTGGTGGGCTCAGTGACACAAACACCAACGTCACCTCCGTCCTCCTCCTGCCAGAACTGGGCATCTGTGTAGAACACGAGGCCGGAGCCGCCCTTCTCCCACTTGAGCTCGATCTCCTCCTCGAAGAGCCGCTCCCGCGCCCGCTCCTGCTGCGTCACGTCCTCGTGCAGGGCCTCGTGCCGCTCCCACTCCTCACACGTGTCATTGTCCTGCGAGCACAGCCCAGCAGGGAGCTGGGGGACGCCAGCACGGCCCCGTCCCTGCTGCCTGACCCCTTCCCAAGGCCGTCCCTCTGGAGCAGCTCCGCCGGCAGAGCCGGGCCCGGCCCGCGGCGCTCAGGCCCCGACACGACGGATGAGCTCATCCCCTGACTAACGCCACTGCCAGAGTCAGCAGGGAGAAATCCCACAGCACACCCACTCCACAGGCCCGACCTGCCCCGCACAGATGCCCATTTAAGGAGCAGGTGCGTTGGACCTGAAGTCAGCACTAGCAACGAATTAATTCCACTCCAGCTGATCCCTAAGGAGATTGTGTGGGCTCCCAGGAAGCGGCGCCCTGGCACAGACACAGAGCTGCCTGCCCAGCTCTGGGCACAGCCATTAACCAGCCAAGGAACAGCCAAAAGAACGACTGCAGAGCCAGGAAACAGCCTGGGAGAAACAGCTGGAGGAGTCTGTTTAGTCTGGAGAAGAAAAGACTGATTAAAAAGCTGGAAAAAGGAGGGAACAAAGCGCTCTCTGTGCTCCCTGTTGCCAGGAGAAACCAATGGGGTGGAACTGCAGCAGAGATTTGGCATCTGAGTTAATTCTGGTGGAGGAAAGAACGGGAATGGCTTGCCTGGGGTTCTGTAATGACAGAGGTTTGGGAGAACAGGCCAGACAGGCGTCTGCCAGGGAGAGGGGTGGGATGGCTCCTGCCCAGCCCAGTTCTCCAGGAGCCTTTGTCACAAAAGCCACTTTCCTCAGAGTGGCTAAACTCCAAGTGCAGGAGCATCCAAGGTCAGCCCTTTGTGCAGCTCTGCACGTCACTCCCAGCACACAAACGTGGTCCCCAACCTCCATCACCTCGCTTCCCAGCAAAGCAGAGCTGGGCCCATCTGCCAGGCAGCAGGGCAGGGTCTGCTGGGCAGCAGCAGCCTCCCCTCTGCTCCTCCTTACATCAGACACTTTGGGACCAACCCCTACGACCACCCCAAGCAGTTTTGGGGGGGTCAGGCCCCCCTGTCCCTGCCCCAAGGGGCTCAGTGCACCAAGGGATGAACAACTGTATTTTAACACTGTTTCTAACAAGCCATTTATCCAACTAAAGGAGTAAAAATGAGCTCTGAGAGTGGGATCTGCCCTCATAGCTCCAGCAGCTGAGCCTGGATGGTGCTGGAATATTCCACTTACATCACCTGAGTGCGACTCCTCTTCCTCCTTCTCCTGCCCCTCCTCATCCTCCGCGGGCCGGGCGGGGTGAGTCACCCCCGCGGGTGGCACAGGCTCCTCTCCCTCCGTGATCTCATCCCCTGCAGCCGTGTAAACTCTTTCTTCCTCAGCAACTGTCTCAGTGTTCTGGTATTCAAAGGGCACATTCCCATACCTGCGGGATGAGCCAGTCTTTGGAAAATCCAGCTGCAGTTTCTTGATAACGCGGGGGGGCAGCCTGCAGGCCCGGATCAGCTCCAGGAACACGCTCAGGGGGGTGCCCACGTTCCCAAAAGGCATGAAGGAAGGGGGGTTGAACTCGGGCAGCCGCTTCAGCTGCGCCTCGGTGACCGATTCCCCGGCAGCCGCCCCGTCCTCGCTGCTGGGAGACGCCTCCGGGCCTGCAGGAGAAAAGCGATGGGTTGGGGCGGGTAAATCCCGGCGCCCCCGAGCGGGAGGGGAATAAGCGGAGCCCACACGGGCTCTTCCTGCCTCGGAGCAGATTTGAAGCATTAAGGAAACTCCGCGAGGAGCTCTAACCGCCCGGTGCCCCGAGCGTGCCGTGCCGGGACCCCGCCCGCCCCTACCTGTCCCGGGGCTCAGGCGGACCCTGCGGATGAGGCAGCGGCCGGGCAGCGCGGCGCCGCCGGGCCCGACCCAGCGCTTTCCCGAGTACATGCGGACGAAGCGGCGGGCGCGGCCGGGCCGCACCGACACCAGGCAGGAGCAGGTGCGCGGCGCCGGAGCCCCGCCGCCCGCCGGCGGGCGCTCGGGGCGGTGCCGGTAGTGGAAGCAGAGGAAGCCGCCGGCCTCCAGGAACTGGCTGAAGTAGGCGCGGAGCTGCGCGGAGCGGAGCGCGGCCGGGATGCCGCTCACCAGGCAGTAGCGGGCCGCGCCGCCATCACCGGCGGCTCCGCTGGGCGCCGCCATCTTGGACGGCCGCTGCTGGCGCGCGGGGATGACGTTCGCGCGACGAGTGGAGGGCGCCGCCTGGCGGCGGGGGAGCGCGCGGCAGACCCGGGGTCCCCGGGCCTGGGGAGGTGACAGGGCCTGGGGACAGAGAGACCCTGGGGTGCCACGGGGACCAAGGTACCCCAGCGGGGGGCTCAACATGCCCTGGGGGTGCCCAGACCCCGTTGTGGGGGTGTTTAACAGGCCCTGGGGGTGCCCAGACCCCGTTGTGGGGGTGTTTAACAGGCCCTGAGGGTGTCCAGACCCCGTTGTGGGGGTGTTTAACAGGCCCTGGGAGTGTCCAGACCCCGTTGTGGGGGTGTTTAACAGGCTCCGGGGGTGTCCAGACCCCGTTGTGGGGGTGTTTAACAGGCCCAGGGCTTGGCCAGACCCCCAGGGAGGTCACAAACCCCGGGGGTTTCAGGGCACTGGGGGTGTCCAGGCTGCCCATCCTTATCCCGTGTGAGGGGTCTGGCCTTGTCCCCGTTCAGTCCCACGACCTTTGCTGTCACCCCCCCCTCACAGGCGGGTCCCACGCTGGACAAGCACCTACAGCCATCCCCTGTCCCCGGGACAGCCGGGAATTCTGACTCGGGGCTTGGCACTGCCTGTGGGAGCCATCGGTGGCTCTGGCGCTCCCTCCCCGTGGAAAAAGGCCGTCACGGGGCTGAGATCACCTCGGCAGCGGCGGCAGAGGTGCAGGCCCGGGCTGACACAGCCGTCCTTCCTCACCCCGCGCTGCTGGCGAAGATTCCGGGTGTTTCCGTGGGCACGGGGAGGCTTCGTGCAGCTTTTCCTGACACCTCACCCGTGCCAGCCACGGAAAATGGGATGGGATTTGTGCCTGCTGGCAGCTGCGTGAGGCAGAGCAGCCGCCTCTGACAGCGCCCTCGGGAGAGGCTCAACACCTGGATCTCAACAGCCGGAGAAAGGTCCAGCGTGGGGATTTGGTCCTGGAAATCTCTGTGTGCTGGGAGCAGCCAGGAGCTGCTCATCCAACAGCTCCCACTGTCTGGCAATCAACCTGTCTGCATTGCCAGATGGATTTTTATGGAAAATCCCTTTTTACTGCATTCTATCTTTTCCACGACTGCAGTTTTTTCTGCCCACCCCAAATTCAACACTGTGTTCCAAACCACCGTGTTCCAAAGCACCAAACATTTTATTAAAAAAATAATTTATTGCATCTTATATACAAACCACATGAATGTTCACTTATAAAATACTGACACCTCGCCTGTTGGAGGCAGGAGGAGCGAGTTTTCCAGGTGTGCACCTGGCTCTAACTCCAGTGAGGGAGGTTTGGATCTCCCACTAAACCAGCTCCACTCGGGGTTCACTTTTCACACAAATGGGAAAGCCCAGAGCCCCAAATGAGGTGCAGTAGGTTTAGGTGCTCCTAACTGCTCTTAATCCTTTTGTATTTCATGGAATTATGGAGGAAAGAGAGAATCTAAGGAAAAGAGGGGCGAGTCTGTACACCCTGTAGGATTTAACACTGGCTTTTTCCCTGAAGAAATTTCCTGCATATTTCTAAGCACAGAAGCCAGAGCCAGAGTTGATTCTGTAATGTTAGCCCTCGGTCAGTGATCCCACTGAGGCCACCAGACACCACAGGATCAAGCTGGGGACAACCCTCACTGTTTGGAGTTCACAGCAAAATGAGTAGAAACTGGGAGCAGAGCTCCGTGCTCTGGAACAGGGAAGGAAACCCCTCACCCACACACGCTCCCGGGGCTGGAGACCGGCCCAGGCGGAGCAGGAGCTGCTGTAAAATCCGCTGAGCCACAGCTGCTTCCCAGCGATGCTGCAGCCTCGGCCCCAGTGAAACACGGCGTTCCCGCAGAGTCCGGAGCGCTTCTCTCCCAAATCCCCGCTCAGCAGGGCAGGGGCAGCCACGGGGCCTGCGGCCAGCCCGCGACCTCAAACAGCATCTCCACCAGCAGCTCCCCCATGTCTGCGTCGCCGATGATGGGCCGGAAGAACAGGTCCGTGACGAGGGCGGCAGGGATGGATTTCAAGGAGGAGGTGACCCGCAGGATGTGGGAAAAGCGGCCCTGATCCTCGGGGTGCAGCGGCCGCAGCAGCTCCCGGAGCGCTCGCTGGGCTTCCCACTGCAGGCTCTCGATGTAGAGCGGAGCCCTCAGCCCAGGGATGTCTGTGAGGGAGAGGAGGGAGAGAGGGAGATGAAGAAGGATGGGAAACAGCTCCAGGTTTCTCCCATTCCCACCCGTCCCCATTTCTCAGAAGGGATCTCTGAGGCCACGCTAAGAGATGGACACAGCACTGCTGAGGCGTAGCTGTTCCAGGGATGCTGTGTGAGGGGGAAAAGCAGTTAATGGGCAAAATCATTAAAAGTAAAGGAATCCAGGACTTATTGTCTGCAGGGCAGGCAAAGGTTTTGACATCCTCCCTGCTTCCCAGTGCATTTGGGAATGACCAGAGTTAGGGAGAAGGTGACCAGCCCTCTCTGCTGCTCACACCTGCCCATCTCTGAGCATCTCCAAGCCACGAGGTCTGTGTTTGCCCAGGAAGGTGGTGGAGTCCCTACCCCTAGACGTGGCACTCAGTGCTCCGGGCTGGTGACAAGGTGGGGATTGGCCCAGGGCGGACTCGATGGTCTTGGAGATCTTTTCCAACCTCAGTGATTCTGGGATGCTGTGATTCCATGTCCAGCTGCCAGCGCTGGCCGGCAGAGCCACGAGGGCCTGGCACTCACCCGGATTGAAGAGAATGGCTCCCCTCAGGTAGGTGTACTCGTTGGGGCTCAGGTCCAGCCTCCAGAAGCTGTGGAGGCACCACTGCAGCTGCTGCACGGCAGCCAGCGTGGGCTGTGTCCCCTCGGGCTCCTGCCCTTTGCTCTGGCCGCTGAGGAGGATCTTCTTGAGCATGCTGGGGGCCGGGGCCTCCATCACCTCGAAGGTCACCATCTCCTGCACCAGCCCCAGCAGGAAGAGGGGCACCCAGCAGCTGTCCAGCAGCAGCAGCTGATCCTCCCGCGGCAGCAGGTGGAAGGCAGCGACGTTCTTCATGAAGTTGATGGTTTTGACCAGCACGTCAGAGGCGGCCTGGCAGGTGAGGTGTGGCGTGCGCAGGCACACGGTGCGGCGCTGGTGGCACAGGCAGCGCTGCCGGGCCCCGCCGCGGGGCAGGTTCTGGCTCAGGAGGGTGTACAGGATGGCAGGGTGCTTGTCCTTGCCGTGGCACTGGCACCTCTCACACTCCATATCCACGCTGGTGCTCATGGCTGAGCCAAGTCCTCGTCGAAATTCAGCAGGTGGGAGAGAGATGTAAAATCCCTTCCAAAATATGTCACAGGCCGGATTGTCCCCGTCCTCCCAGCTCTGCCAGCTCGTGGCTGCTCCAGCCAGCTCTTATAAGGCCGGGTCACAGTGAACACCCCTCCACAGCCTTGACCGGCCTGATTAAGCAGCCCTCATTAAAACCACCCAGCCAACCCCGTTGTCCCTGGGCCGGGCCGAGCGAGTTCCTGGCGCGGTGTCAACGGCCGTTTTCTCAATGAATCGGCGGCGGGGAGGGGCTGTGCGGCCTTATCAGGATTACCCAAACAGGATAAACAGAGTCATTACCCCAGGCTGTACCATGGCACCAAGGCCCCATCGGGCAGGTGTCACTGCCAGGGTTCACAGACAAACACAGGGCGCTCGTCTGGGCCCGGCGTTCAATGGCCCCGGCGCTCTGGCCTTGGGAAGAGCAACCTGGAAGTTGTGTTATCAGCGGCTGTTTGCCCGGCCTTGCTCAGGAGGCTCTTGTTGTGGTGGAGGAAGAGGAACCTGGTGAACTGGCAGGCTGCGATGGGGCCAGGGGTCATCTCTCTCAGAGGAAATGTAGGGCCGGGGAAGGGAAAATGCTCCCATTTTCAGAATGAGAGAAAAGTAACGAAAAAAAGGTCAAAGTTCTCATATTTTCCCATCAGAAAGGGACCCGGAGGTGCTGGTCGACAGCAGCTAAACATGAGCCAAAGTGGGCACCGATTGTTCCCCTGTGCTGACACTGCTGAGGCAACTCAAACTCTGGGGTCAGTTTTGGGCGCCTCACTCCCAAGACAGACACTGAGCGCGTCCAGGGCAGGGAACGGAGCTGGGGAAGGGTCTGGAGTACCAGGAGCGGCTGAGGGAGCAGGGGGGACTCAGCCTGGAGAAAAGGAGGCTCAGGGGGCCCTTCTCGCTGCCAGCTCCCCGGCAGGAGGGTGGGACCACGCCCGGGGCCCCCTTTCCCCTTTGCCCCTTTCCCGTCCCGGGAATCGCGGCCCGCACCGCCCGTCGCCATAACAACCCCGCCGCGCCTCGCGCCCCGCCTCTTCCTGGAGGATTGACAGCGCGTGTGACCAATCGGCGAAGAGAGCGGCGCGGGGGCGCGCTGGGATTGGTGGGTGGGGAGGGGCTCGCGCTTCCGTGGAGGCCGGTTCCGGTTCCGGTGGCGGCCCGGTGCGGGAGCGGCGGCGGGATGGGGCTGAGCGCGGAGGAGGCGGCGGAGCAGGAGGACCGGTTCGACGGGATGCTGCTCGCCATGGCCCAGCAGCACCAGGGCGGCGTGCGCGAGGTAGCGCCGCCGGGATCGGGAGCGGGGAGGGCGGGGCAGGACGGAGAGGAGCGGGCGGGGAGCGGCCCGGCCTCCTCGGGCCCCGCCCCGGCACGTGGAGCACGGGACGCACGTGCGCTGCTGCCGGAGCGGCGATAACGGCCCCCGGCAGCGCCTGCCCCGCTCGTTAATGAGCAGGGTGTTAATGAGGCGCCGCGGCACCCTCACCGTGGCCTCGCCCCCTGGCCCCGGCGCCTCCGGGCTTCCCTGAGCTCCCCCGGGCCTTCCCGGAGGGTTCCGGGTGCGCGGGCAGTGCCCGTGATGGGTCACAGCGGGGCAAAGCACCACAGGGCAGGATCGATCTCCCCCGCTCACCCTCCCAGCGCAAGCACCGGCCCCGTGGGAGCTGCCCGTGGTCGGGGATCCCTTCGTGCTCAGGGGTGTGCCCGCCCTGATGCCCCTGGCTGGCGGCTCCGCGTCCAGGCGCTGACCTGCAGCAGGGCTGGAGCGTGTGGGAGCATCCCACCCACATCCCCCGCACAAATAATTTTTTAAAAAATGGTCCTGTAACGGCCCCTCGTGTTGTAGCAAGAATTCTGACTGAAACACCCACGGGACAGAATTCCTGGGAAATAAAGATCAGCCAAGGTCAAGGAGAAGTTCGAGGTTTCCAGAGGGAGTTTGAAGGTGGTGGTTCATTCATTGGTGATCCCTGACAGCTGCAAAAATAAGGAGTTGGCATGCTTTTAGGTGTGCCAAGCAGCAAACTATGGTCTATATATATATATATATATATACACACATCCATATTTAAGATATAGGTATGTATGCATGTGTAAATCCATTCCTGCCCCAGATAAGAGCTCGGGGTATGGGAGCAGGACCTGAGAATAAACTGCTGCCTTTCTTCGTGCAAACACTCAAATGCCTCTTCTGCAAACTGGGAATCCAGGGGCTGGATCTCCACAACGGAGTGTTTTCCTCAGGCAGTGGTCACGGGGCTGATTCCAGGGCCACAGCCACAGATAGGGAGGACAAAGGATAAAGGCTGCTCCAGAGACACGAGGTGACTTGGGGTGGCCTGGCCTCATTGCTCCTTTTCTCTCCACCCTCTCCCTGTTCCCTGCCCCAGCTCGTGAACACCTTCTTCAGCTTCCTGAGGAGGAAGACGGATTTCTTCACCGGGGGAGAGGACGGAGTAGCAGAGAAGGTAAAAAACAAATCCTCAGGCCTTTAACTCTTCTTCCTTCCATCCCACCCGTGTCTGTGCCGTGCCAAGAGTCCCCTGCTTGAGCAGCTCCCAGCAGTTGGGCACACGTGGGCACCAGCAGCTCCTGAGGGAAGGAAACCCAGAGGTGCCCCAGTCCGAGTTGAGGAGCACACAGTTCCCTGCTGGGATGGTGGCACAGTGCAGGGTTTTTGCCAGGCTCTGGCCAAAGGCTTGTTTGGAAAGCAAACCTGCCAGACACACTGACTTAACGGTGCCACAGCAGGTGATAAGCCCGGGTTACCTTGTTTGCTCAGCTCAGAAAAGGCACAAAGTCCTCGGCTCTGCACATGCAGCTGCCCCTCGGATCAGGCTGGGGAGCCTGGATGGAGCATCCCCGGTCCTGCAGGGAGCCCTCACTGGAACTGGAGGGGCTTTAAGGTCCCTTCAACCCCAAACATTCTGTGATTCTCTGAAATAAGAAAGGTGAACCCTACTGTCATTTTTCTTAGAGTAGAGAGCAAATGTCCCCCTGTTCCTGGAGGCTGTGTGATCCCACCTGCGTGGCAGTTCAGAGTGCCTGGCTACTGTCCTTGGCAAACCTGTGCCTGTAAGAGAAAGGTGATATATATAAATACATTTTACCCCTCTAATTCCTTTCTGAGGATCTGTCTCTGTTATTTTCTGGGGCAGACCTCAGCTCACCTACGTGCTGCTCTGCACAGCACCCCAGCCTTATCGACCCTGGGGCAATTCTCTGGCTCCCTGCCTGTGTACTCAGCTTTCCCGCTGAGCACGCGGCCCTTGGCATCAGAGACCTTGGGATTTTGCCTCCCAGAGTCACAACAACCTTTGGAGAATTGGAAGTGAGGCTGAAACCAAAGATTTGTGGAGGAACTCACCCCTCAGTGTAAAAACGCAGGGGTGTTTCAAGCTTTTCTCCTCTAAATCATGGCACTGACGCTCCATCTGGAGAAAAGCCCAGGCGTGGGAAAGGTCAGAAGTAGGTAAAAAAGTTGGATCTGGTGTGTCCAATTGTCCTGGGTGTATGGAGTAGCTTCAGGTGGCTGGGTCGGGCATCAGCTCATCCTGCTGGAATTGCACAAAGGACAAAATGAGTGGAGAATTTTTATTTCAGTGTTATCTCCTGGAAACACACTCCCTGTGTAACTAGGAAGGGCTACATTTAAATATTCTGAATTTTCTCTTTCTCCTCTCTTTTCACTTCCTCCTCTGGTTTTTTGAATTGAAAAAAATCTGTGGATTTTCAGTAAAAAAACCGAGTGACGATGAAGGGGAAAGTCACAACATCTGTGTAACCTAACAGGTGTTCTCATGCTCCTCAGGAGACCACGTTGGCTTGGTTCAGGCTTGAAATGGATGGTATTTTTTTAACCCCCTGTGTCCCTGTCCCTCAGCTGATCACAGAGGCCTTCAGCCACCACAACAAGCTGGCGCAGAAGGAGCGCAAGGAGAAGAAGGCGCGCCAGGAGGCCGAGCGGCGCGAGAAGGCCGAGCGCGCTGCCCGGCTGGCCAAGGAGAGGCAGGAGGCCAACGAGCCACGCATCAAGGAGCTCACAGATGAGGAGGCAGAAAGGCTGCAGCTCGAGATCAACCAGGTGAGAGCCGTGTCAGGGATCTGCAGGTGCACCTTTGTCCTCCCCGTGGCTGTGAGGGGTTAGGACGGCCCAGGCTCGTTCTTTGTCCAAGTGGGAGGACAAAGGGAATCTTCCCCTTGGCAGTACCTCTTTCCTGTGCCTTTTCTAAGGGCTGAGAGTTGCCTGTTTTCGAAGTGTGGGATGCAGTGAGTGGTGCTCTTCAGCTGGAGCTGAAAGGCTGAGGCCATCTAGTGCCAGCTCAGGAAGTGACACGAAGTGCCAGCTCTTGGCTGAGCGTGGTCCTTCTCTTCCTTCTCTTTTCAAACAGAAGAAAGAGGCACAAGGGCAGGGTAACAGTGTCCCAGTGAAACCCTCGGAGGAGGAAGGTGAATCTTCAGATTCCAACAAACAGGTAAAACTCGTCTGGGGATATTTTAGAATCATGGCATGGTTTGGGTTGGAAGGGACCTTAAAGCTCGTCCCGTTCCACCCCCTGCCATGACACCTCCCAGTACACCAGGTTGCTCCAAGCCCTGTCCAAAATACACACTTTAAAAATACAAATTAGAAAATTTGGCTTAAAAAATACACACTTAATTCCTAAATGTGCCAGTGCAGAGGGCTTTTTGGTTTTTTTTCTTGTAGTCATGTTTTAACAGAAGCAGCTATTCATTTCTGGGCTAAATTTAAGTGGATATAAAATACTAACAACTGACCTGCAATACTTATAAAACCCAAGAACTGTTGTTACAGTGGAAACTGGAAAAGCTTCTTTCTTTACACTTGAATTGCTTAGGGAACAGATGATGAAGAGGAAGATGAGAAGGATAAAGGAAAACTTAAACCCAACTCTGGCAATGGAGCTGACCTTCCAAATTATAGATGGACACAGACCCTTTCAGAATTGGATGTAAGTAGTGCTTTATGACCAGGATCTGAGGAATCTGAGGCAATAAGAGCGGGTGCTGGTAAGAGATGAAGCCAATTCCCTGTGTCTCAGTTGCCTCTGGAAGTTTGCTGGAAACAGCAGTGTTTCAGTAGCTGGGGGAGAGCTTCATAACTCAGTAAAATTACCAGGAGCTGTAGTTTGCCAGATTTTGGTCTTGGTTTAACCAGGCATTAAAATCTGCTTCCCTTTTTATGGTCCCTTCCTTTCACCTCCCGCTCCCTCAGAATCTCAAGGAAAATAGTCCCTGCTCTGTCTGACTCCGGTGAAACCAAGGCACAAAGGCTTGGAACACTTGGAACAGCAGCATTGGGAGGGTAAGGAGGGATTTCCCTGCCCAGCTCCTCAGATCTGCTCCTTTTTGCTGCAGCTGGCCATCCCCTTCAAGGTGAGCTTCAGGCTGAAGGGCAAGGACGTGGTGGTCGACATCCAGAGGCGCCGCCTCAAGGTTGGCCTCAAGGGCCATGCTCCTGTCATTGATGGGGAGCTCTTCAATGAGGTCAAGGTGGAGGAGAGCTCCTGGCTCATTGAGGATGGTAAAACAGTCACCGTGCACCTGGAGAAGGTAAAGCAGGATGGGCTGGGCAGGATTCAGGCTTGGCTGCCTCTTCTGGGCTCTCAGCTGAAACAGAACCGCCGTGGTTGTCCTGGGTACAGTGGCAGTGGTGCCACTGGTAGTGGGGTATTTAAGTTTCCCCATCTTCAGCCTAATTTTGTGCTATTCCAGGATATCCAGTGGATTTCTCAGCAGTTCAGGAAAGGCTGGAAGGAAATCAGTCATTTTGAAGTTGTCCCTTAGTGTGTTTTGACATCTGTTAGTGACATGAAAATCCAGGGACAGACCTTCTTGTGTCCCTTCTTGTGTCCCCTCTGGGCCTCTCCAGATGGTTTGTTGTAATCCCATTTATGTCATGCCAAACAGGACATCTGACATTCTCTCAGATCTCCCAGCTGTGAAAATTTAGGCTGCCTAAAGTCGTTTGAAACAAAAATACTCTTTATCTATGTTCAGATTTTACTGATGTTTGGAAAACTGCCAAATAAAGTTTGATTCCATCCTTTTTTTCCTGTGGCTGAGACTTAGAAACCCTAGAACAAGTCCAAGAAAAATAAACTGGTTTTGCTTCTTCATCCTCTAGATCAACAAGATGGAGTGGTGGAACAAACTGGTCTCCACAGACCCAGAAATCAACACCAAGAAAATTAATCCAGAGAACTCAAAGGTAAGATTTCTCCTGTTTTACGGGACGGAGCCTGCTCAGAAATTACCTCACTTGAGCCCAGAGTTGTTCCAATTTGGATCTTGCTTTCAGCTGTCAGACCTGGACAGCGAAACTCGCAGCATGGTGGAGAAGATGATGTATGACCAACGACAGAAATCCATGGGCCTGCCCACCTCTGATGAACAGAAGAAGCAGGATATTTTGAAAAAGTGGGTACAGCTCGTTCCTTTGCATGGTTTTGCCTTCCCAAGCCCCTTCTCCTCTTCCTCTCTGGCACAAATCAGTGAACAGAGAGCAGCTTGGCCTTCAGTCCTACCCATGCTCACATCTGCACAGTCACTGTATTGTTGGCCAAGCACCAGTGTCTGTAAAAGCCTGAGGGGCTAGAAGGCCTAATGGGAAAATCTGGGGATGGCCTAGCTCTGGAATTGTCTTAATCTGCTGATTTCAAGTCCAGAAGGCAGTTTAGAACTGGAGGTGCCATCTCTGCTGAACTTTAACATGGTCTTAATTGGTGTCTAATCTCCCTCGGTAGCCCAGCTAATCACCCCTCCCTCCATTTGCCCCCAGACAGCTGTCCCCAAGCCGCTTTTATGGCTTTATTGCCCTGTTTGGCATAAATGCCCTGTGGCAGGGAAATGACTCCTGGAGCTTCCAAGGCCGTTTGGGAAGGTGTGGAGGTAATTCTGGGTCATGCAGCTTCTTCAGGAAGCGCAGCCCCACACCTTATCCCTGGGTGGAGGATTGCTGTGGCTGACCTGACTCTGTGCTTCCCTTGGCTTTATCTGTAGTGCCAGAGCTTCTCCGTGAAGCTGAGTGGCTTTGACCAGAGCAGAGCCCAGGCTTCCCTAGTGCCTGGTGATCAGTGGGGTGGGAAGTTCCCTCTGCCCCCAGGACACCTCCCTGGCAGGGTCACTTGTTTGGTGCTCTGGAAGTTTGGCTGGCAGAGGATGGAGAGGAAGTTTAGACTTTGTCCAGGGCAAAGGAGACTCAGTGACACCCATGTGGGTGCTGATCTCTGCCAGGAGCTCTCCTGGCTGCCAGACAAGGACATGATCCTCACAGCACAGATGCCCCTGGAAGTGGAAATGCTGTGGAGGCATTTCAGGGGAAACCCTGAGATGGGAACACAGAGGAGACCATGCTGCCCTTACTTCACTCTGTGTGTGAGTCCTGCACAGGGCTGTGATGTGTTGTGTCCCTTGGGAGCAGAGCAGAGGAGCCTCTGTGTGCATTGGGCACTCCTGGGCACAGGGCACTGCCCTCAGGACTTCCTGATGTGGCAACCTCAGTCCAAATAGTCCCTGGAAGGTGTCCTTGCCCATGGCAGGGGGTTGGAACAAGATGACCTTTAAGGTCTTTTCCAACACAAACCATTCTGTGATTCCCTCTGTTGCACCTGGTTTGAAACCAGATTCCTCTGGTCATGTCTTCCCTGAGATTTTACTGTCAGAGCACTGGGATATTCCCCATATTCCCAGTAAATCTCCAGCTGACAGGCTGGAGCTTCAATCCTAATCTGCCTTCACCATCTCCCCTCTGCCCCACCATCAGTGTCATGGCTGCTACGTGCCCAGCCCAGAGGTAACAGTTAAGGGGGTGTGTTTGGTAATTAACAACTCCCATGTGTCTGGACTTGCTGACCTGGTAGGCTGGCAGCAGTGCTGCTCCCACTGACCCGAGGACAAGGTGCTTGTAGTCCAAGGAATGTGTCCCAAGGAGCTCAGCAGAACCCTCCCTGCTGTGGAGGCTGTGGGGTTGCAGCAAAACTCCACAGTGCAGGAAGCAGAAATCCTCTCCCCAAACAGAGCTGCCTCCTGCTGACTCACCCAAACTCTTTGTTTTCCTTGCAGGTTCATGGAACAGCATCCAGAAATGGACTTTTCAAAGGCTAAATTCAACTGAGCTCTCCCCTTCTCCTCCCCCTCTTTCAGTCAGCCCGTTGAATGGGGCAGGATATGTATGGTTGGATATTCCTCACCTTGGGCAAGTAAAACTTCCAGCATCCCCCCACCCGAGCTTGCTGCGGAGGCACCTGCGCGGAGCCACCCTCAGCGTCCCGTGCAGCAGAAGGCAGGGCCAGAGTGCTCCAGACAGAGACATTTGCCACAATTCCCAAGGGCCAGTGAGGAGAGAAGGAGAGGTTAGAGCAAAAAAGGGTGTTTTTAGGGCTGAGAGAGCCAGACCTGAGAGGTTTTGGGATAAATCCTTAAGGTATTGCTTCGCTTCCCTGGGCTGCGCGGAGCTGCTCATCCACACTGCCACTGGCACAGATACTCCTGAGCTCTACTCCCTCCTGCTCTCCTGCAAAAACAAGGGTCAGTTAATTTTGTAAAATAAATCTTTTTCTGCCTTCTTGGGAAGGGAAAACAGCAATTTAAAAGCACAGCTGTTGCAGTAGAGACAGACCCTGCTTCTCCTTGCTGCCGCTCCTGTGCCAGAAGTGGGACAGCTGGAGCACTCCAGGGCTCCCAGCACAGCTGGAGAGGTCAACCTGCTGTCCTAGAGCAAGGAAAGGCTGGAGAGTCTGTGGCTGTGGGGGGGCTTAGGGGATGCTGTTGTTGCTGGGAGTGTCTCCTGCCTCTTTCCCAAGAGCCTCTCTCCCTGCTGGCGACCACGGGCATCGCCGCGTTCTGTGCGAGCTCCCGCTGACGAGTGGCATCACTCTGCATGTTCTTATCTCTGTTAAAACTGCAGTGCAACATAAAGGAACACAAGTGGAATGTCTCGGGCAGAGCGTGTGGTTTCTCTGGCAGAAGGGATCTGGGATCCAGGCTGAGAGGAGAAGGAGGAGGTGCCAAGGGGGCTCCTGTGCTTGTGCTCTCTGCAGCTGCCTGTGAATACCTCTCCAGCTCTGGACTGATCTCCCTCCCTCAGGAAGTGGCAGTGGGAGCTGTGTCTTGCTCAGGAGCGCTGCTGACCCCCATTCCCAGCTCAAACCCTCAGCTCTGCCCAGGGGTGGTTGCTCCAGGCTCTGCTCCATGGAGCAGCACATGACCATGACCCTGCCAGGAAGCCACCCTTGCCCCGGGGCTCCTTCATGCCGAGCTAACAGGGAGAGTGTCAGGAAATGCTGGGCTCTATCCCAGATCCCTGCTGCCGTGGCTCTTCCCTCTGCCTCCCCCAAACATTTCCACCTCCTCCCCGAGGGATGGGCACAAACGGCTGAAAATCCTGTTTGGGCAAAGTCCGGCCTGGCACAGCACCTGGCGTGGTGGGGTTTTTGAGCAGCAGAGCACTGTTTGCTTGAAGCCTCCCAGTTTTACAGGCTCTTGGGGTTAAAAAGCAGCCCCCACCCAGCAGAGCAGTGACGTTGAGGGTGAGCAAGGACCCAGACTGGGGCAGCTGCCTCTGGAGTGCTCTGGCCCAGATATTCCTGCTTGTTTGTCTTACAAATTACCCTACACCCACCTGCCTGTCTGTGCTTTGGCCCCGGTAAAAAGAGCAGAATCTCCTATTTTCATAAAAAAAGCCAGACTATGCTGGATTTGAAGGTTTTAGCCCCAGAATGAGCTGCCTGCCTGTCTGCACTGAACCCTGGTTTGTGGGACAGGGGAGCTGGGAGGGCTGAGCTGCTCTGGGGTGTGACAAGCTTCACCCCATTCTCAGCTCTGTCAGTGCTGCTGCTGCTCCCTGCAGGTGCTGGTGTGGGAGGAGCAGGGCCAGGCCCAGCACCTGCAGCAGGATCCGCATCCCTCTGCCAGCCCCTCCTCAGGGACAAGCACGGGCAGGCACCAGGGCAGCCATAAACCAGCAGAGTCCACGGCACCACCCCAAGCCCAACCTGTGGGTTTGGTCTTTCCCCATTTCCTCCTCAACCCTGTGTCCTGCACCAGAACCCTGAGCCTGGCCTGGCAGCTCCTGGATCTGGGAGCATGGTGGGAGCAGCAGTCCCTGCCCTTTGGAAGTGCAGAGCTCCCTCAGTGTTCCCAGAATCCCGGGGCTCTTCTGTCCTCGCCCACTGCAGGGTCAGGCTGGTGTGAGCCACGGCAGCGTTTGGGGTAATAACTGGGAAATCCCAGATTTGCTGGTTCTGGTGGCAGCTGAGAGAGGACAGAGGAAAGGCAGTGTCAGGAACCCCCAGGGAAGCTGGGGGAGAGATTTTGGGAGGAAGGAGTGTCCCTCGGCCTTTCAGGGAGATCAAGGAAAAGGCAAACAGCGCTGGGAGAATGGGCCCTGCTGTTTCAACCCTGTGGAGGAGGTGAATGGCCGGGGCCGTGTTTGTGAACCGTGGCTGATCCCAGAGCTGCCCCTGGACTTCGTCCCCTCGGCCAGCGGAACAGAAGGTGTTTCACCGACGGCCTTGTCCTCCGCAAACACCCCCTGCCACCACCGTCCCCAGGCCAAGGTGAATCGGGAGCACCCTTTTGCCTCCTAAGGCAGCTTCCCCTGGGATAAACCCTGCGGGCTCTGAGCAGCTGCTCGAGGCTTGAGGAAGGCAAAGCCCCCCCCTGCTCTGAGTCCCTGGGGACCACGGAGCGTGGCCGTGTCCCGGTGCCCACGGCAGGGAAGCGCTGAGCACCACCAGGAGCGCTGGGATCCAAACCGTGCGAACGCATCCTCGTGGTGATGGCAGGGCCCCCGCAGACCGGGAAGGGCGGCGCTGGACGGTGACGGGTCGCGAAGGTCCTTTTGCCTTCCCTACCTGTGTCAGGCACCTGGAGAAGCCGCTCCGCTGCTGCCACCAGCCGGAGGGCAGAGCCCGGAGCGCCTCACCTGCCCAGGGCCCCTGCCCACCTCCTGCGAAAGCAAGGCCTTGCAGGCACAACAGGCTCTGCAGACAGCTTTCCATAGGGTAAACTTTTCCCCAGCCGTTTGGTTTTTCTTTAACAGCAGCTCCTGGCTTAGTTTTTATTAATGAGTATTGCAGCTCAGAGCATTCGGGAAATGTCCCAGACTGCAGGACTGCTTTGGGAAGAGCAATGGAACAGCAAAACCCCAAGGAGGGAAACAGGAACAGAGAGTATTGGATGTTACTGCATAGTTTTAGGAGGAGGCTCAGCTACTCTGTTACTGCAAGGGCCAGGCTGTGAGGAATCAGGGTCCATCCATCTGATCCTAATGCCTAAGCCACGCTGAAATAAATAATTCAGCAGCTCAGGGTGTGGATGTGGAAGAGGAACTTCTTTAACACTCCTGCAGCCATTCCCTGCAGAGTTCCCGAGCTTCCTTAACTCGATCCCAGGGGGCCGCGGGATGGCTCGGGCTGGGCAGGACAGGGATCCCTCTGAGGTCACAGAGCATGGCAAGGACCCATAAAAGTGGGAGTCTCTGGAGACTCTCCTGGCAAAACCAAGCCCAATAAAACCAAACAGTGTACTCAGGAAAAGCCAGGTGCTGAGTCAGGCTCCCAGAAGGAAGCACCTATGTGAGACAACACGTCCACAGGTGTGTGGCCAGGTAAAGGCTCTCCTGTTTGTGAGATCTCCACTTGGGCAACCGAGTCAGATCACTCAGCAGAACACTCAGCACTAATGCTCAGAGCAAAAACCACTCCAGCAAGAGCCAAGACGGCTTCATCCACAGCAAACAACATCCTGCAGACAAAAACCCCGTGGATTCATTCCGTGTGTGGATGTGAGCAAGGAAACCCCTGGCTCATGCAGCAAACTCCAAAGGGAAGCTGCTGAACACAACAGGGCTGACAGGCCCCACCCAGCTGTTCTGAGGGCTCCAGACACAAAAACATCTCCAGAGACCCTTCCCAGCCGAGAGAAGGCAGCATTTACCTGTTCATGGCTCTGAAATCCTCCCAGAAAACACACCCTGGTCCTGTGCACCAGAGGGAAACCCCCCCACAGCCCCTGCCCCAGGAGGGCGAGGGAAGGTCAGTGGCCAGGAATGGAGCCCAGCAGGTTATCCTGGGATTTGCACTGAAACTGGAAAGTGCAGAACTGGTCCTTCAAGTCACAGGGTCAGACCAACCTCCGTCCCTGAGCTGATCCTGCCCCTCCATCGGGGCCACTCTGGAGCAAATCCCACATTTCCTACCATGAGCTGGTGACATCACAGGGACAACACAGAAATTCTCCCCCCCGGCTCAGGTTTTCCAGAGCTCAGTTCCAGCATCACCGCTCAGGGAAGGTCCAGGTTTCCCTGCATGTCAGCAAGCACTTCTCCAGAGGCTCCTTCATTTGCATCCAGACACCAGCCCGGCATTCAGGATCCCCCTGGAGCTACCAAATGGATGAAAATATCTTTGTCCATCTGGGAAAGCGGGAATCAGCCACCCCCTGTGCAACCCCCAACCCAGGATCCCCAAGGTGATGAAAACAGGAATGTAAAAGTCACAGCACAGGTAAAGAGCACAACTTTTACTTTATAAAAAAGACCAAACCAGAACATTTAAGGCCGATGAGTGCAAAAGAATCCCATAAGACATCACAGGTGAACCAGCTTCAGGGACCATCGAGTCGACAGTCTTCCTCTTAGTGAGTTTTTGGGGGGCCTGGGGGTTTTTTTTTGCTAGTTTAATCCGCACACGCTCACTCTCCATACCCAGACTAGACACTAAAAATGTGCATTTGCTCTGTACCAGTGACTGCAGCTCGTTGTAAGCCCAGCTCACCCCTCGTCTCCAGAGCACAGCCCACAGAGCTGTGTCAGCGTGACCCGTGTGACACCTCAGTGCACAGCTTGGAGGACACTTGTCCAAACAACAATGTACAAACCCCGTGAGAAGCAGAAGCCAAGCGGGTCCCTCAGGATGGGGAGCATTTGGAAGGAGGTGACCTCACACAGCTCCCCTGGGAGTCCCAGCCTGGCCTTGCTTCAAGTCGTTTCCTTGTATAAACTCGATTTCTCATAAACCAACAGCTTTAAACACAAAGCAGGGAGGGGAAGCCAAATCCCAGGCTCAGTCTCTTCCCTTTATCTTCGAAATATCTCTCTCTGTCAGTGTCTCCAGGTGTGGTTGCAGTAATGCCCCCGATTTCCAGAAGCACGCTCTGAAAAGAGCCAGTGGTTTACAAAAACAGGCTCTAACAGGGACCAAAACTGTCCATTTCAAAGGGCTTTGGCCTTTTAAAGAAGCCTGAGAGCTCATGAGAGGAATTAAATCCTTCCTCCCTGCCCAAACCTCTGAAGAGCAATCACAGGCTATAAAATACAGGCACATTTCAGTTCAACTAAGGCACATTTCAGTTCAACTAAGGCACAAAACCATGGTCCACACCAAAGCCCGGGGCCTGTCTGGGTTCCCCTCTCCCCAAAATCCAGTGGGTGTGTTTATCCTATGGCTGGTAAAATCAGTGAAGCATTTCCTACTCATGTCCAAGGGCACCCAAATCTCCAAACAAGTCCCATGGCTTGACATGTTTACTTTGTGATAAACAACCAAGTGGCAACACCACAGATTCACCTTCCTCCTGCTGCAGCCCTCAAGGTCACCTGGCACTGTGCCCTCAGGACAGCAGTGCCCCATCTCCTGGTCTCCACTGCCTGCTGGAGAGGAGCAAAGGGAAGGACAAGGTGCTGAGTGCCCACAGGGAAAGGAAAGGACCAGCAGTGCCTCACAAACCCTCTGGAGACACTCGCAGGAGCCTTTCCTTTCCAAGCAAACCACTTTTAGGGGATTCTCTAGCAGAACAGGCAAGCAGCCCAGTACTGAACCACAAGAAGTTAGGGGTGAATCAAGTATTCTCCTCACCTGCCACAGTCCCAGTTCCAGGCTCTCCCAGGAGAAACGTGGAGGGCTTGGCAGAGGAGTGAGGAAGAACTGCTGGCAGGCAAGTCCCAGTGTGTGCTCCTGGGAATGCCTCACCCCCAGGGTTCACTTCAGGCTGGCAGAACTGATCCCCAGGGTCTGCTCATGGAGGGGGCAGCTGAGCAGCCATCCCACCCCCAGCACTGGCACTGGCTCAGGAGATGAGCCAAGAGGCCTAAAATTAAATGAACTCCATAAACCTGAACCTTCTCCTCACGAGGCAGCAGGAGATGACACCAAGGGTCAGCAGGGAAAGGCAGATCTGGCTACTCAAAACAGCATGGGCAGAAGACTTTGGGTTTGTGGGACCAACACAGGCACTTTAAATAGATTTGGGTCCCTACAGAGAGATTTGGGTCCCTAGAGAGCAGGATCTCAGCCTGCAGCTCAACATCAGCACCAGCACAGAGACACCCTGTAGTTATTCCCTATCAAAGTTCACTCAGGCAATGCCAGGAAGCAAGAACTGTACAACAGATCCTCAAAGCAGGGAAAGGGCTGAGCCACTGAGGCTGCTGGAGCTAAATGTGATTTACAGAAATCACAGGCACAAGTTATCTGCTACTTCCTTGTCCATCTTCTCCTCCCTGGGCACACATTCCTCCTCCCAAGTTCATTAGCTCTGCAGTTTGCTTCCTTGATTGTCCAAAAAAACCAAAAATATCCAGTGAAATTCAGACAGCAGAAGGAATCTGGCCTCAATAAGGATCAGGGTAGATTGGGAAAAAAAAAAACCAAACGTGGCACAGCCCCACTCCATATGGAAAGAGGAGAACTGTGAGTGCAGCAAAGCCCTGGAATGCCTCCCTGCTGCTCGGGTCCTTTAGCAATACACCTGCAGCAGAGGTGCCCCAGACGAGTCAGTCTCTGTGTCTTGGAAAGAGGAATCTCTGCTGGTTGGACAGCCTTGGGGAGGAAAGAGAAGAGATGGAGCCGTTAGCCCAGGTGGAGCACAGCAGCCTGGCCGTGGGCAAGGAGCTGCACAAAAGGCTTTGTGTACCATGAGGGAGGAGAAAGCCACACAAAGCCATGGCAGGGAACAGCCCTGCCTGCATTGCAGCCATCTCCCAGGACAGAGCTGTTATGCAGGAGGAAACTTGTCTTTTAGCCCTGGGCTGCTCTTTGGGAGGATCAGAGCTCGGGGACAGCCCGTCACTCTTGCCTGCTTCCCTTTTGCACAGTTCCTTTTGATCCCAGTCACACCCCAAATACAGCCCCAAACTTTGTCAAGGCGCAGAGAGACTGAGAGCTCTCAGGCCGGGTCCTGTGCAATCAACCCAGGGAGTGTCCAAGCTCCATCACTCCCGAAGCCCAGGAGCTGAGGGAACCCGAGGAGCAGGGTCAGCTCAGCCTGTGTGGAGGGTGAGAACATGAAACAGGGGAGGTTCAGGGCACCCCCTGCAGCCCCAGCCCCGGGCAGGCGCGTTACCTGCGCTGCTGTGCCGCCTCATGTTCCTGGCCATCACATCCGCCGGCGTCTCCTCCGATATCTGCACGGCCAGCTCTGGAATGAAAACCAAGAGGGCCTGAGACAGTCAAGGATGATGTAAAAAGGATGATGTAAAGGATGATGTAAAGGATGACTCAGCATTAAGGATCCCCATCAGGGAGCACCCTCAGGGAACAGGAGAGGCAGAATCTGATTCTTCCCATTGCTTCCACCATTGTCCCGGTAATCTGAGCTGTGTGTCCTTAAATCCCAGGAGCAGCCTCTCTGCTAATCTGGGAAGCACAACACCCACACGGTTTCCTCTGGTACTTCTGGATATCTCCTTGCCCCCCACACTCAGCTTTTCAAGGTTTTTCTACAGGAAGCTCGATTATAACCTGCCCTGGAGCTCAGACACTTGAGGCTGCTCCCACAAGGCGGAAGTAGCAGGAGGCACTTGTGCTGTGGAACAGCCCTTCCCTCCTCTTTGCAGGGACATTCACTGTGTGGAGGAGGTCTGGGCTCTGAGGACACACTGTCACTGCAGTCTAAGGGTGGCATTAGTGAGGCAGCACATGGGAGAGAGCCAGCTGAGTAACTGGACATCCTCTGGCACAAGCAGCTCGTCTGGTCCTACCAGTTCAGTTTGACTCACGATTTTTCTGCCTCCCTTAGATGAGCACAGGCAGAATCAGCAGCAGCAGCAGCACAAACCCATCTATTGCTCAGCACAAACCTCACTGGCAGGGAAGACAGGCTCAAGAAAGCCACAGCACAGGGAGGGTGAGAAGCAGAGCTCTCCATAAGGACCTCCACTCACACAGCCCAGGAGAACAAGCCCATCCTGGGGACAGAGCAGCTTCCAGCCCTGCTCCAGTGCCACATCTCCGTGGCTTTGATAACACAGCCCTCCTGCAGCACAGCAGGGACACCCAGGGACCCCCACGTACCGTCCTGGCTGATGACCATGGACTCCAGCATCGTCTCATTCCCGCTGTCCGGCGCGTTGCCCCGGCTGGACTTCTCCTCGTGGCTCTGGCTGGCCGGGATGGAAATGTGGGGCCGGACCCTGCTTTTCCGGGTGCTGATGCGGATGATGCCTCGGACCAGCCTGCACTCGGCATCCTGCTCATCCAGGTTGTAGTCCTGAGTTATGCTGTTGATGAGGTCCGAGATCTTGTTGGTCTTCTCCAGGAAGACGGTGTCCGAGGTGCACTTGGCCAGCTCGTCGATCTGGTGGACACTGAACAGCTCCGTGAGCTTCTTGAAGATCAGGACGTCGATCTGCCTGCTGGACATGGAGCCGTTCAGCTCACTGATGTCCACGTCGGACTCGTGGAAGGAATAATACTCCTCCGAGCTCCGGTGGCTGCTGGGGAGCGGTGGCTTTTCTATGCTGTTCCTGAAGGGCTTCTCCAGCAGCTCCTTGCAGCACGAATCTGATTCCAGGTGGTGGTTGGGGTTCCTGTTTGGATAGACAGGGATGCCCTTCAGCTTCACATCTGGGTAACTGAAACTGCTGCCCATGCTGGACTTTTTGATCTGGTTCCCGTTCTTCTCAGCAGGAGAGGTGTTGGTGGGGCTGTTTGGCAGCCGCCCGTTGTAGTCTCCGTTCTTCCCATCATCCGTGGAAGTCTCAGCAGGCCCTGGATAGGGAATGCAGACACTGCAGTCCTGGAAGCAGCTCCCACACGTCACTATGCAACAGAAAATGGCCTTGTATGTGTTCCAGGCCTGAGACAGGGAGGAGCAGCAAAAGCTCTGGCTCGGGGGAGCCTCTGCTGTCCCAGAGATGAAGGTGATGGTCTCTGCCTCTCGGCCGTTGGAGTCCTTGAGCTCGGCCTTGCGCCCCTTCCTGTCCCGCATCTGCTGGGCTCTGCTGTGGCTCGCTTTGATCTCGGGCGTGGAGCCGCTGAACACCTCCAGGCTGACATCCGTGTCCCTGGCCGCCCGTGCCCGCAGGGGCACGGCCTCCTGGCAGGGCTGCTCCCGCTGCCGGGGGCTGCTCAGCTCGGGGGGCAGTCGGCTCCTCCGGCCCAGCATGGCTCGGCACTCGGGCACCTGCAGGACACAGAGGGCTCAAATCAGAGCAATCAACTCAGCACCAGTCCTCCCTCAGCGAGCTGTCCATCAGCACAGAGCGATCTGACAGCCAGAGATTCCCAAATTCAACATTTCAATGATTTACGGGAATATTTCCAATCAGGACTCATGCTGTTTTCACTCGGGGCACAGAGAGGGGATCCAGCCCGCACTCCGGGGTTCTCCCACTGCCCAGGCTTTGCTGCTGCCTTTGGGCAGATGCAGAAATCAGAAGAGAGATGCCTTAAAAGGACTATTTTCAGACATCAAAATCCCTGTAACCTTCAGAAGAGTTTCCTCCACGCAGCTGGAAGAGGAGTCAGCTCCAGAGCAATAAAGGAGCAGCACAGCCGGAGGTGGAGCCACTGACAGGCTCCAAAGGGAAAGTATCTTTTTTTAAACAACTTCCCTTTGTCTTGCATTCCTTAGGATTAGGCTGGGCCCTGACAGCGCTTATCCATTTCAAAACACATCGTGCCCAGGAGGAGATGACAAGCAATCCATCATTATGCAAGCTGCCAATTCCAACTCCACGTTAGTTGCTGCTATTTCAATTTAGAGGATTTAGCAATGACAGCATTACCAATACTAATGATTTTTGCCAGTCATGCTAAGGTCGGGGGATGTCAAAGATTTCCCTATGAAAACCCAATGTCTCCATCTGGATTAAGGAAAAGATCTTGTCAACAAGTCGGTCTCAAATCACCCCTCATGGGAACAAAACCTTTACAAACCCTGCTACAGGAATCCTGCAGCAGACCCTGCTCAGCTGTGCCAACACAGCTCCTCCAGGCCTGCACGCAGGAGTGAACTGCTGTTACAGTGTGCCCTGTCCCGTTCCATCCCCACAGAGCCAACAATCACACTTTGGAACCTTAATTCTCCCTATTTTTAATCTTTTTATTATTAAAGCTCAGCACGGGGCGATGCGAGGGAAGTCAGGTCAGGGCTGTCACTCTCCACTTCCACTGCTCTGCCTTTATCCCAGCCTGTGGAGGGTCCCAGAACTCTCCATGGTTTCCAGGCTCCCTGGCTAACACTGCTTTCACCTCCAAGAAATCCTTTTAAATACTAATTAGGGTAATTAATAAGCAGTGAGAGCCCAGCCATAGCTTAAGTGTTTTAGGACTGTCCTTGTTGCTTTACTGTAGACTTTCTATAGGGCACCTCAAGCATGAATAAATAAATCTGTCCGACCTTGTTAGAGCATTGCCTCTTTTTCCCTGTTTTTCAAACCAATAGTCACATTTTCCCCACACAGAAACAGGCCCAGACTGAAAGCCAGGCAGTTACAGCACACCACTGCTTTCCAGGAATGTTTTGGCTCTATTACCTTATAAAAATTCATCCCAGGAGCTCCCTTTGCACATTCCTGGGCAATATGCAAAATAAAAGGCCCCAGATGCTCCAATTTCAGTGCTGAGCAGGCAGAGCTCCCCTCAGCATCACTGCAGAGTTTTGATTGCTTTCACTTCAGAACAAGTTGGGGTTTTTTCCCCTCAACTTCATCATTTTCGTAAAGCAGTTCAAAATTTAAAAACAGACTGAAAAAACATGAAATGAAAAGAAAACATTTGAGCTGAACTGGGAACTGCTTTTACTGGGATGTTTCTCTTCATCCCAAGGCCTCACTGAGAGACCCAACATCTGCATTGCACAGCAACACTCCTTTATATAACAACAGACAATATCCTGAATTTCAGAGCATCTTGGACAGAGAGAGGAGCATTATCCCAGCTCTAAGGAGAAGACTGCAGGCACAGGTGTCAGAGACACCTCTGGGCTCACCCATTCCCATCACAGCTCACGTTTCTGGGACCTCTGGACCACATGGGAAAATTCCTCAGGAGCATGGACAGGACAAAGCTCCTCAGTCCAGCAGCTTCCCCAGCGCAGGAACGGACTGGACCGAAACCCTCAGCCATAAATAAATGCTCGGACCAAAATCCACATCCAAGTGTTACTCACACGATGGTTGGGAGCTTCCTCTGCTCTCACACGGGCGCCGTGAGTGACTGGAGAAGATCCCTCTGGAGAGCCTCAGCATCTGCTCCACAGGAGCCAGGAAGGATTCACAAAGGGTTTGCAGGACTCAGAGTTAGCCAGGGTCTAAGGTCTTCATGGTTCAGAGGGCGGGATTTCCTTGGAAAGTTTTAAAAAAAGCTCAGTTAAGTTGTGAATCTCCCGAACAGTCCCGTCCGTTTGCCTGTAACCACGCTGCCGTGTTGTTGGCAGCTAGGGAACGTCTCCTGAAGGATTTACACACTGACACAGCTTCTCTGGACTCTGTGGAAGCACCCACAGCTGTGAGGTGTCCTAAGGAGCCTTGCCAGGAGCTGGATGGAAGTCACCTGTTCAGCTCCTGTCCCTGACTGCTCTGCTGGCACCGGGCAGGGATGGGGATCCTGACCCAGAGTAAAAGTGGATCCAGCATCTTCCCTCTCTCAGCTATTTGGGATAGAAACAACCTGGCCAAGGAACTGCCTCTCGCCAAATGTCCCCCGTGCCCCTGGCCCAAAACACCCACCCCGTTCCAGCTGACAACCAGGGCTCCACCATGGGGCAGGTAAACAAAGTTTGACACTTCTCCCTCCCAAAGGAAAGGGAAGGAAAAGGGGAGACCCACCTGGGCACCGAACAGAGCCCCCTCTGCCTACCTTGGGCCCACCATGTCCTCCAGAGAGGGGATTTTTGGGGAGAGGAGAAGCTAACAGCAGGGAACAGACCCATCCCAGCCCAGCCCGGCCTGTCCAGCACAGGCTCCCACCGCGCTCCCCACTTCCTTTTCCAGCCCTGGAAATCAGAGCCGACCCCCGCAGGGACCAGGGAGACCCAAAGTCCCCGGGAAAGCTCCGACTGTCACAACCCCCCCCCGGGAAACTCCGGCCGCCACCAGCCTTCCCCAGGGCCAGGGCGGGGACGGTCCCGGAGCAGCGGGAAGGGACAGTGTGGGGCACAGCGAGCCCAGCCGGTGGCGGGGGCAGCGGGGGCACACGGGGGTCCCTGTCCCGGGGACCCCGGGGCGCACGGGGAGGGAGAAGGCGCCGTGGCCGGGGATGGAGCGGGGCAGCCCGGGGAGATCGCGGTGCGGGGGTGACGGCCGTGCCCTCCCTCCGTCCCTCCCTCCCTGCCGGTCGGGGCCTGCGGCTGCCCCCGGGCCGGGCCGGCCCAGGCGGGGAAGCGCCGGGCGGCGGGGCGGGAGCCGGGCCCAGGGCTGATGCCGGGGCCGGGGGTCCGGTCGGGGGTCGGGGCCGGGGTCGGGTCGGGGTCGGGGGCCGGGCCGGGCCGGGCCGGGCTCTCGTTACCTGCGAGCCGGGAGCGCGTCCGGCCCCGCCTCACCTGGGCCAGGTGCGCCACGTGACCCGGACGGGCCGCGCCGAGGGACAGCAGAGGGCGGCGGGCGAAGCGGCTCCGTCCGCAGCGTCGGGCACGAAGCCGGGGACCCCCGGGGACCCCCGCCCGGGCAGAGCGGCCGCGCCTTTCCCCAAGGGGCTGTGTCCCCAACCAGCCCTCGTTCCCAGGGTCCTGGTCCCAAGATCCCTGTCGGTGAGGATCGCCTCCCCCGAGGATCCCTGTGCCCACCCTGAATGTTTCCATCCCAAGGGTCTCCCTCCCCCAGGGTCCCGGTCCCGAAGTGTCCCTATCCCAAAGAGCTGGTGATTCACTCCTGGCGGGCCGGATCCTTCCCCGGAGGTTTGGTGGAAAGGGAAGAAACCCATTGGGAAGGCGGCAGCAGGGAAGGAGCCTGGTGAATGGCGGCTGTGCACTGAGTCTGCTGCCGCTTTCCGAGAGGAAAGAGGAGAGAGAGAAGTCAACTTAAAGGATGGTGCCAGTGCCAAGAAGCTCATTCCTTCTCCAAAGGGCACAAAGATCGCTTTTATTTATCCAGGCCTCTGGCACCGAAGTCCAGCTGGTGCCGTTTCCCCAGTTTGTGGATAACTCACAGCACTGCTTGGAAATGCGTCGTCTCCTCTGCCGCGTGCCTTGAGCACAGATCCCGGCCACAAAACCTCTCCTGGCACTGTCCCGTGGAGCCTGGCACTCCCAGGACGAGCTGAGCAGCACAGTGCGCCCCTCTGAACCCAGCACTGCTCAGCTCCTGAATTCTTCCCATGCCCCATCACCTCCCAGCTGAGCTGGCACCGTGTCCCACACTGCTGCTGGCATCTCTGGGTGCAGGATGGGGAGCTGGGTCAGCCCAGGAGCCCTGGGGCTTAAACCTGAAATTCTGATGCAGGATTCCTTCCCAAAAACTGCCAGGATGAAAGAGCAGCACCTGAGTCCCTCCTGCCCTGGTAACTGGGACACTCGGGGAAAAACTTGGGGAGAGGCTGGGAGAGATGGCACCGACATCAATTATTTGCTGCCTGTAATAAGGCTTCGCTTTTCTAGAGCACATCCCAGGGCGGGGCTTTACAGAGGCTGGAGATGAGGCCACTGCACATCCCTCGGCTATGTCCTCCTGCATCCCTAACGCCCGCATCCCGGGGGAATACCGGGGGCTGGACTGGCCGCAGGATGTCCCATCCCGGTGATTGGTGCCTTGGCAGAGGGGCACTGCCAGGGAAGGGAGAACAAAGGGAGAACAAAGCTCTCACCGGGCTTTTGCAGCACCGAGGTTTATTCTGAGCACTGCTAATTGAAGCCTCCTCTGCTAAATCATTAATAGCTCGTCAGCCCGAGCAGAAATCCTGCAGTGCCGGAGGGTTTTGGGAACTCAGGCTGCGACTTACCTCAGGGCAGGGGCATTTCTTGTCTTTTTCTACTATTTGCATTTCCCAGCTGCTTTCTGCTCACTGCTGGGATGTGCTGGGACAGCCCGGGGACACGGCTGCTCTGGGGGGTTCACCCTCAGCCTCAGTGCCCAGTGTCCCCAGCTCACCTTCTTATTTCTGAAACTCATGTCCAGGCACAGCTGCTCGCCCTTTCCATGTGCTTTTCTCACCCTGCAGCAGGGACTGGAGCTGGGAAGGCGTCAAGCAGCGCAGACATGGGGGGTGATCAAAAAGCAATTATTTTCTGAGCAGGTAAAGACGGAGCAGGCGCCTCCCGAGGTCCCTCCAACCTCTGCAATTCCCGGGTTTCATTTGGGGCAACGGGGGAAGCCCAGGGCAGGACACACCCCGGCCCTTTCCCCTTTTGGGGGTACCCTTGGCGGTCCAGGTTCCACCTAATCAGAGCAAATAAATGAGGGAGGAGGATGCTCTGCTTAATGCCTGCCCGTCCCCACAGTTTTTTTTGGGCTGGGGCGCAGAGGAAGCATGAAAAGAGCTTTAACCCCACGACAGAGCATCTCCCCTCAACTTCCACACCCCATTTTAGAGCAGGGTTTGTATCAGAGAGACGAAGATCGCTCAACCTGGACTTCAGCTTCCCCACAGCCTGGAAAGCAGCCCGAGGAGCTTCAGCGAAGGCTGCAGCCGTGTTCCCGACCCCGGGCGGGGGGGATGTGGTGGCAGCCGGGGGACGGGACGAGCCGGCAGCGGGGGCCGGAGCAGTGACGCAGCAGCCGCTGACGCTGCTCCGGTGCCTGGCAGACGTGTGGCAGCCTGGCAGGAGCAGGACTGTGATGCAAAGCACAAGAGATAGGTTTTTTTTTTTTCCTCCTAAGGTAAGGAAAGCAAAAATGTCACCAGCCCCGTGGGCGACATCCACTGAAGGCCTGGATGTGGCTCTGCCTGAAACAGATTTAGGCTGGAGTTTTGTGTTTGGCTTAGGCTTTTATTCCAGTCTGGGGGTGGGATGAAACCTTGGCACCTGGTTTCTGTCATTTCTTTTATCCTCTCTCCTGCTCCGATGTGAGACCCACGCACCTACACGAAGACGCAGCTGCTGAGAATGACATTCCGACAGGAGGAACCCCAAAAAACAGGCTCTGGGGGGAGCAAGGTGGCAGCGGCATCTCCCGCTGCAGCCCCCTCCCCTGCCAGCCCCCTCCCAGCGTTATTAGCACTGTGTAAATGACAATGACGTTGGCAGCGACGTTGCTGTGACAGCCACGCGACCAAGGACGCCCCTGCGCCCGGGACACCCCGGCCACAGCCCCTCCCAGTGCAGCCTTTCCCAGTGACCCCTCAGTGACCTTCCCAGCGTTTCCCAGCGATCCCACCCGTCCCGAGCCCCGCATTTCCCACCGATCCGTCCAAGGGAGGGCAGTTTTCCAGCACCACTAACGGGCGGTGCCGCACCGAGCTGTACCGAGCCCGGTGCTGGTACCGAGGCGGACCCGTGACGGTGCCATACCGGGCCATACCGAGCCCGAGCAGCCCCCCAGGGCTGTCCCGTGCCGAGCACGGGGTCCCATCAATGCCGGCCCCGGTGCCGTACCGAGCCCGGTGCAGGATCGAGCCCGTAGCGCTGCCGCACCGAGCCCAGGGCCGGTGCAATGCCGGCCCATACCCGGCCCGGTGCCGCGCCGGCCCATACCGAGCTCCGGGCCGTGCCGTCCCGGTCCGGAGTCGCGTGTCCCCCACACCCTTCCCCCGTGCCGGTGCGGAGCCCGTGCCGGAGCCGCCCCCGTCGGGGCCGAGCCGCCGCCGCCAGCACCGCCCCCGGGCTATATATCCCCGCCGCATCCCTCCGCCGCCGCTCCCGCTCCCATGGCTGCAGCAGCGGCGGCACCGGCACCCCCGAGCCCCAGCGGCGCCGACGCGCAGCGCCCGTCCCGCGGCGGCCCCGGCGGCGGCGGCAGCGACAGCAAGAGCGGCGGCCCGGGCGCGCTGG
>NW_024582087.1:407176-420746 GCF_017639235.1 Corvus kubaryi | reverse complement strand
TAGTCTAAACGGTGGGTCCACGGGAGGTTTGGGGAGTTGGGGGGGGTCTGGGGTACTTGACGGGGTTTGATCGGGGGGACCCGGGGGATTTGGGGGCTCTGAGAGTGGAGGGACTCCTTGTTGGGCTCACTGATGGAGCTGTGGGACCCCGTGCTGTGGGGGGATCCAGTAGAGCCTGAGGTTGTTCAGGGAGTCCTGGGGAGTCTGATGGGACGGGACCTGGTGGGTTTGGGAGTCCTGGGGTGGGGGGCACCTTGGTGAGTGTGAGGGGCCTGGGAGACCCTGCAGGATCTGGGGGACCACCTGGTGTGGGGTAACCCAACGGGGTCTGGGGTCCTTTAGAGGAGTCTGGTGGGTTGGGAACTGGTGGGTTTGAGGGTTACAGTTGAATTCTGCAGAATGTGAAGGGTCCAGGGGACTCTATGGGGTGAGAGGACCCAGCAGGGTCTGGGGAATCCGATGGGATTTAGGGTAGGGGATGTCTGGGGCACTTGGCGGGGTCTGGGGACCTTGGGAGTGGTCTGAGGGGTCCAGTGGGATGAGACCCAGTGGGTTGCAAGGGCTTAAGCATCCTTGAGGGTGCCAGGGAGATCCTGCAGGGTCTCAGGGACTCTGTGGGGTGGGGGTACCCAGCAGGGTCTGGGGACCCCAGCAGTGGCCTGAAGGGTCTGATGGGGGGAGACTCTGGGGTATTTGGGGTTCCATAGGGGACCCTGTGGTATTAGGGCACTCCAGGGGACCCAGCAGGGTCTGGGGACCTTGGGGTGCCCTGAGGAATTTGGTGGGGGGAGCATCCCTGAGGGTTGTGGTGCTTGAAGGACCCTGCAGGGTCAGGGTGCAGGTGTGCACTGAACTGGCAGACTGGGGGGGACACAATGAGGCTGGGGGACCCAGCAGGTTCTGGGAACCTCCATGGGGTTGGGAGACCCTTCAGAGTCTGGGATCCCTGGAGGATCTTGCCAGATTTGGGGGCGCTTATAGAGGAATCCGCTGCCAGCACCCCCAGCCCGGTCTGGGGTCGCCTGCCTCCTGAAGGCAGCAGGTTCAGGGCAGCCGCTCTGGGGCAGGGCCCCTTCCCCGTCTGAGCCGCACGGCCCCCAGGAGGGGACCCGGCCCTTGGGGCAGCGGGGCACTGGCGGGACTGTGGCTCACGGGGCAGCGCTGACGTGCCCCCTGCAATCCTCAGCGGGGAATCGAGCGGGCTCGGGGCCACCGCAGCTCCACCGTCCCTGGCCAGCGACTGGGGCTCCGGCCTGCGCGGGGACACAGCGGGAAGGGCCGGGACTCGTGATCCGCCGGCACTGCTCACCTGCCGCCGAGCCGGAGTTTCGGGACTGCTCTGGTGACCGAGCAGGGACACTCGAGCGCTCCCGGCGCTTCCCGCAAGCGTCCTTGGGAACACCCAATGTCACCTGGTGGCAGAGCCGTTCGCTGCGGGCTGGCAGGAAGGCACGAGGAGGCGGAGACGGGCTCGGGATGAAGGATCCCTCTCCGGGATGAAGGATCTCTCTCCGGACTGAAAGCCTGTGCAGGGCCCTGGCACCGCTGTCCCCATCGCTGTCCCCACCGCTGTCCCACTGAGCCGGCCTCAGGACGGATGGCTCGGACCTGGTGGAATCAGCCCGTCCCTGCCGGGAATTGCAGAGGTTCAGCTGGCGAAGCCCCCGCGACCCCGCTCCTTCTCCGGACACCGCCGCCGTCCCCGGGGTGACCGTCCCTCACCTGAGCCACCAGCTCTCGCTTCGCCGTGCCAAGCTTCCGCAGTGGCTTTCCCCAGAAGCTGCATGAATCCCCCTGGAAAACCATAAGTCCCCCCGTTATTTATTTATTTATTTGTTTATTTATTTATTTTAATTTAATAAACCCGAAACACCGGGTTTGGGCTGGGGTGGGGGGGATTTCACTGACGTCTGAATGTGCCGCGCCTCCGCTGGTGTGACAGCAGGTCTGTTGTGTAACCCTGGCTGCGCTGCCCGCGCCGTGCTGCCCGTGCTCTGGAATAAACTTTGATATATATTTTATTCATTACATGCGGTGTCCTGAGGTGCTGGTTGAACTATAACCGGGAGGGTGATTAGAATGGGGATTAGCAAATAAGCCCCGGTAATGGCATGTAATTAATACCAGCGTGGATTTCCCTGATTATCGAGCTCTTCCCTCCTCTGAGTGTGTGGGGAGATGTGGAAAAATATGTTCAGAATTCCTGCAGCAGGATGTCACTGTGGGTGTCCGGGGTCTCTGGCTGGCACCACATATGTACATATATATATATATATATGTATATATATATATACACACCTACAGACATGGTCTGTCCTGAAATACATAAGGTGACAATCAAGGCACAACGTGCACATAAATATCTGCAGAAAATAGGTGGCAGAGAAATATTTAAGCTCCCATCCTGCCTTTACAGCCCCACACACAAGAACTCTGCCCTTTCCCCGTTAATCCGAGTTTTCGAACAGTTCTTGGTTTCATGCTGCCCCGTGCAGGGCTGTGAATGCTCTGACACCTCCCAGTGCTCCCCAGTTCCTGCTCTTTCACTTCCTCTGTCCCAGGGAGGTTTTCCCATGTGTTATCCCAGCTGGAAGGTGATTCCCAGAGCCGAGCGGGGTGTTTGCTACTAAGAGCAGCTTAGGGGTCTCAGCCAGGAGAAGAGACACATTATCTCTCCTGGCTTTCAATTAATAGTATGAAATGCACAGCTTGGGCTTAAATCCCTCGATTTTTTCCCTTTCTCTGGTGATTATTTGCAAATCAGCTTTTGACCTGATTAGGGCAGAGCCGACTTAGAGGAAAGGCATGGAAAGACTTTAAATTTATAATAAATCAACTCCATTGAACCAGAAAGACCAAAATCATTAAAAATCCCTCTGTGTGATTGTTCCTCCCCACCCTTCAGTCTCAGTGAGGATACAGTCTCATCCCACTTTGCATTCCTGGGGTATCTTCAGCTGGAACCTGACATCCATTACAACTCACATGCTTATTCCCATTTTCCTCCAGGATGGGGGAGGCTGATGAGGGCAGGAGGGTCGGTGGAAGGGCAGGGAGAGCCCAAGGCTCCTCACCACCCTGCAAAGAGCTGAAAGGAGGATACCTGTGTGCCCCAGGTACCCGGGGAATGCCACGCTCAGGATTTCAGAGGATGTGGAAACGCAGTGGCGCATCCATCTCCATCTCCCAGGGCAGTGGGATGTCCCTCTGTCCGGCTGGAGGAGCAGCAAGGGCAGCTAAGCTGCACCAGGGAGGGTGGGGAGGGCAGCTGTGGCCATGCCTGGGCCTGGATTTTGGACTGGAGGAGTAACAGCAGCTCCCCAGTCTGGTGCTGGAGTGAGAAGTGATCCCCGTTTCAGGAGCAGGAATGAAAAGGAAATAAAACTGGCCCCGGAGTTCCATGACACGGTGGGAGCAGCCAGCACATCCTGGATCTCCGCGACCCACAGGGAGCTCCAGCTGCCACCGTCATTGCCGGGGGGTCCTGGGCCTGCTCGGGGCACAGATCAGGGGAGGGCAAACCCAGAGCAGCTGCAGCACAAGGACAGGGCAGGAGCCAGACCCCTCGGTGGCTCCGGGAGGACCCCCAGGCTCGGGAGCACAGGGCTTTACGTAACCGCGCTGCCTCCCTGCCCTCCTGCCAGGCTCTGTTACATAAACACTGACACTTGTTGGGTTTATGGGATTATTCTGTTACAGACTTTCTGGGAAAAATAAAATTAATGTGGCATGTTAATACCTAAGCCCAGCTTCTCCCCTTTCCACCGCTAATTCCTCCGGGCTGGACCTGATGAAGTGAGTTGGTGTGAGGGGGGTGACAGGGCACAGCCACCCACGGGCCACAGAGACTGAAATGGGCTCTGAAATGGCTGAAATGACTCTGAGAAGTTGATGTGAGAGGGAGGGAGAAGGCAGGGAATGTGGGAGGGTGATGGAGAGGGGACAGTGAGAGTGGACGGGTGATGGAGAAGGGACAGAGACCATGTGGGAATGATGGAGGGGAGGACAGGGACAGTGGGAGTGGGATGGAGCGGAACAGGGACAGCGGGGAGGTGATGGAAGAGAGACAGGGATGGTAAAAGAGTGATGGAGGGCGACAGAGACAGTGCAGAATGATGGAGAGGGGACAGGGACAGCAGGAGGGTGATGGAGAGGGGACAGGGTTGGTGCAAAACTGATGAAGGGTGGTAAAGGGATGGGGCGAGGGCGATGGAGAGGGTCGGACAGGGACAGTGCCAGAGCGTTGGGGACAGGGGACAAGGGACAGGGGACTGGGACAGGGGACTGGGACAGGGAGTGGGACAGGGACGGAGGACTGGGACAGGGGACTGGGACAGGGGACAAGGGACAGGGGACTGGGACAGGGGACAGGGGACTGGGACAGGGGACTTGGACAAGGGACTGGGACAAGGGACTGGGACAGGGGACTGAGACAGGGGACAGGGAACTGGGACAGGGACAGGGGACTGGGACAGGGGACAAGGGACAGGGGACAAGGGACAAGGGACAGGGACAGGGGACTGAGACAGGGGACGGGGGACAGGGCCAGGAGCCGGAGGCGCCGCCGGTGCGGTCACGAGAGGGCGCTGCGGGAGCCGCCGGAGCCGCCCCGGGACGGCGGGACCGGTCCCGCTCCAACCTCTCCTCCTGTGAGAGGCGATTACAGCCCCAAACTGCGGCGAGGGGGGGACCTGGCCCCCTGGCCTCTAATTTAGCCCTTCCAGCAGCTGAGTCTGGGCTCCCCACGAGCCTTCTGCGGGAGCTGGAAGTCCCCCCACAGGGATTTTTTCTCCTTCTGTTCCTTGACCAGGGCAGTCGATGTCCGCAGGGGGCTGCAGGGGCTGGGACTGTGACCCGCACCTGGGAACACACCTGGCCGCGTTTCTGCCTCCTTCTGAGCCGCGGGTATTTCCAGCTTCCCACTCCCTCAGCCCCTGGGATGAGCAGCCTTGCGCTTCACCCCGGTTCAGATGTGCTGAGAAAAGCCCATAAATCCCTTATTTCCAGTCCCGTCCCCCTGTGCCTGCCAGGTGGGGGATGCTGCCCAGGGCCTGAAGGTGGGCACCTCGTCCCCACCACCCCATCCCCCCCTGCCCCAGAGCTCCAGGGGTCTTGCTCTGGCTTTGGGGAGCTGCCAGGTCTCAGAAGCCCCTTCCTGTGGCACCTGGGTGCTCTGTGCTCGCCTTACTGTGTTAAGCTCCTCTTGGTCCACTTCTCTCTTCCCCACTAAAGCTCTTTAAGTCACTGATCTCGTTAAACCTTGGCAATCGGGTTGTTTTGCCCTGCAAGTTAATGTGCCTAATTCCTGCCCTGCTTACTCCTGACGCCCAGCCCGAGTGCCGGTGCCCACGCCGGGATGCCCCAGCACAGCACACGGCTCCCCTGCTCTCATCCCGGCTGATTCTGACCGTGGAAGCCCCACGTGGAGTGGGATCCCAGGAGATCCCCGAGGGAGGAGTGGCACCCTGTGCATGGTGCCGTGCCCCTGTCCTGGCAGGAGGATGAGGGCAGGGTTGGGCCGGGATGCAAAGCCGTGCCATGGGGTCCGAGTGAGCCTGGTGGGTGCCCCAGCTCCAGGCTGATCTGCCACCTCTCCTGGGGTCCTGCCCTGTGCCCGCCACGGCCTGGCAGAGCTGGGATGGGCTCGGTCTGGTGCCCGTCCTTGCTGGCACAGCTGCACTGTGGTGTTCCCCCACAGCCCCTCTGCTTTTGGGTGAGGAACAGCTGAAAATGGCTTGGTCAGCCTCATCCCCCTTCCCACGGGGATCCTGCAACACCACACCCCTTTTCCAAGCACTTGGGTGTTCAGAACAGATTTGTCCCGGCATCTGAGCCCTTTTTTAAAGGAATCCTTTAAGGGAAACAGGGTAATTAATGCTGCCAACTGTGGGTTTGGAGACGTGGGTTCTTAAGGCCTTTCTCTTCCAGGAAGGCCGGGCTGGAGCTGGGCACAGCCAGGACTGTCCAAGCCCTGATTTTCCAGGGTTCAGGTATCCCTGCCTGTCACCTCCATCCCAGGGCTGGCTGGATCGCTCCCGGGTTTCCCATCACGGAGCAGTGTCTCTATTTTCAGCCCTGGCTGCCCTAATCCGATCACACGCCTCTGCCCATGCCACAGCTGCTCCTTCCCAAAGCCCACAGGTGCTCCATGGTCCCTGCCTGGGCAGGATCCGGCGTCTCCTGCAAGGACTGTGTCCCCAACAGAGGGGAATTATCCTCCTGCTGCTCCCCAGAGCTGATCCCAAGCACCCCAGGACCTGCACCTGCCCTTTCCCTACAGCACCAGGGCTTCCCTACACCCATGGCAGCCAAATCTGTGGATTGGCAAGTCCTGGGAAGGGCAGTGCAGTGAGGAATGGTCCCCAAAATAGCTCCATGACATGCACAGCAAAGGGCAAGGTGCTGGTGAGTGGTTTTGCCTTGCTTGCTGTCCCATCTCACGCTGGGGGAGTGGGACAGAGTCCCCCTGCAACCCTGATATCTGTAATTTATAATAAATAAACGAAATCGGATATACAAAATGGAATAGGTAGAGATTAAGCCCAACTCCCAACCCTGCAGCAGGGATGCCCAGAGCAGACGCTCGGGGACACCCCCTCCCCTGCCTGCTGCATTCCCTGTCCCTGCTAATCCCCAGCAATCCGAGATGACGGGAGCCCTGTAACCTGATCACGGTTCATTAAGGGGTTTAACGAGATTAATTGCCAAAAGCTCCAGTTATTGCTCGCAGCCCTTCCCTGGGGAGCATCCAGAGATCCCTGGGCTCCACTCACTGGGGTGCAGGTGCAGATTTCTTAGAAATTGCAGCAGCATAATCCCCAAAACTGACAAATTTGGGCTTTTGGGGTTCCCCTTCCAGGGCTGGGGGTGCAGAGGCAGCTCCAGGTTTCCACATGTCCCAGTTCCACCTGGCTGCATGTGGGTGGCACCGAGCCCTCGGCGTCCCGAGCCACAGTTCACCCACTGCCACCACTGTGGGAGCTGGGCAGTTAAGGGAAAAAAACCCGAAATTCTTCCAACCCTCTGTTGTTTGCAGGTGGGTTTTGCTCAACCAGCAAAGTTCATTTGGAAGAGCTAAAAATGGGGGGTTGGGCGGTTTGAGCGATCCCAGGGCAAGGATCACACTGAGCGAAGGAAGGAAGGAAGGAAGGAAGGAAGGAAGGAAGGAAGGAAGGAAGGAAAAGCAACAGCCACCCCCACCCCTTCTTTCTCTCCCCTCTCCTCCCCCCGTGCACCCGCAGCACCTTCCCTGTGCCACGGGATGAGGGACACCAGGACCCCCGGCCTGCTTGGGTTGAAACAACCCCGGGCTCTGCCCTGTGCCCACCACCCCCCGCGGGACCCCCGCGGGACCCCCGGGCACCGTGAGTGCCACCGTCGAGTCCCAGCGATGTCCCCGGGCTGTGCCAGCCCCGCGCCCACCCGCCGGCCCCGGCACGGCTGACGCGCGGCCGGGCTGACGCTGGGCACTAAATCGGTCGGTGACAGGCAGGAAAGGAATCCGTGGAGCAAAGCCAAGCACAGGCTCCTCTCGGCTCTCCCCGTCTCGCCTCTTAAGGAGAGGAGCAGGAGGGAAGAGGGGCCGGGAGCAGCTCCCGTTATGGAGAAGCTCTGGGGAAGCCCTGGCTCACCCGCACCAGCCCCGGCAGGGCACGGAGGGAACAACGTGCTTGGGACGTGCCAGCATCCATGGGGACAGCCATGAGAACTGGATTCCAGCCGTCCTGCCCTGGGGTCCTGCCCTCGCTGGACGGGGCGGGGTTCCCTGAGAGAGGCACCGGGTACCCCCAGGTTTTGGCAGCTGCCAGACCCTCTGTGGTCCCCCGGTGCACGGGCAGAGGGGTGAATGCAATCAAGCACACGGGGATTTAAATCCCAGCGGGATCACAGGCAGGGCCCACAGCTTGACCTTACAGCTGATGCTTCTTGGAGAGGAAGAGGAGGAGGAGGAAGAGCTCACACCAGGCACTGGTGCCTCGGTGGGAGCAGCCAGGCCATTAACTTGGCTTCACCCCGGGGCTTTCCGTGCCTTAATTCCCAATTAGCGCTGACCCTCGGTGCTCCAGACTCAGTTGCCCTCTGCCAAGGCTCGAGCAGAAGGAGCTGGGGGGGTTCGGGGGCTGCTGGGCGTCCCTGGGCATCCCGAGGGCTCATTGCCGGTGCCTCAGCTTGGCCTTTTGCACGGGGTCCCTCCCTGTTTCCTACGGCATTTCCAGTAAATCCTGGGCGGGTGGGGAACCCTCCGGGGCTGGGCGGTGGCCGGAGCAGCGTCCGGCCCGTCTCAGTGCCCTGGGAGTGGCAGGGCAGCAGGGATTTCCAGTGCTGGATGGTCTCACTTTAAAAGCGATGGGAAAAGGTGCTGGAAGGTACCACGGACACAGGGAAAAGCCTCGGGATGTGAATCCCGGGGAAGTTAAATGGTGGGTGGGATCCCCCAAGCCCAGCATTGTCACCGTGGAGGCGAGGGGCTGGGGGGGACGATGGCACCCTTGAGGAAGGGACATCCAGCATCCGATGTCTGACACCTCGGGGCTGCCAGTGCACAACCCTGCTCAGCTTCACACATCAGGAGGATTTTGGGGTAGATTTGGGGTCTTTGGGGGCCATGGGAGCTTTGAGATCCTTTAGCACAGACAGCAGGGCAGAGCCAGGCCCCATCTCTCTCTGAACACCCTTCCCTCGTGCCCAGAGGGATTTTCTGAGTCCATCCAAGAGTGATTCCCATTCTGGGCTGCAAATTAAAACCCGTTTTGTGCAAACCCACAGAGCATAAAGAGGTTCACAGCCTGAGCAGCTCAGCTCAGTGACAGGTCAGGGCACAGCTGAACCCCCACGGCCGAGTCCAGCTCCCTGGGAACCTCCCCCTGGAGCCGGGGAAGCAAATCCTCCTGCTCTTTCCCACGTGTTGTTGCACTGGACAAATATTTGCTTTGGAAAGCGCTGCCTTGCCCGAGCCCTGCAGCCAAGGCCGGCCCTGGCACCAAGGCTGCTCGCGGGGACGGATCCTGCTCCGACCAAATCCGTGATTTGATTGCAGGGAAGCACCCAGCCCGGGGCTGGGTTCCGGGGGATGGTCTCCGGGGTCTGGACCCTCCTCCGAGCAGGAGGTGCTGCCACAGCCCGTGGGGCTTGTGGGCTCTGACGAGGGGATCCCCTTCCACAGCGAGGAATCACCCCGGGCAGGGGCAGACGGGAGATCAGCACCCCATCTGCAGCACCCCACCTGCAGCAGCACCCCATCTGCAGCACCCCGCGGGTGTGGGAGCGGCACGGGGCGCTCAGAGCTATTTGATGTCCGCGCCAGGCTCGTAGCCCCCCAAAATCCTAGGAGATAGGCTGGGGATACACCTGCAGAGGGAAAAGCCCTGGGAAGCTGCTTCAAAGTCTCGGAGGGGAACCGCAGCCTTCCTGCGCTGTTTCTCAACCTCTCTTTGCTCCTGCGCTTTTGGCTGGCGGGGGCAGCAGAGGGGGTTGTGGTGGGAGCCGGGCACGGGGGGGTCTCCAGGGCAGGAATTCGGGGCAGGGACCCCCGCGGTGGCGGCGGCACTCCCGGCGCTGCCCGCGCTCCCCAGCCCCGGCCCCCGCCCGGCCGGGAGCGGGACCAGCCCGGGGCGCCGGGACACTGCCCTTTGTTTGGGAGAATAAAGTTAGCGCTGTTACTCAGCCTGTCGCTATTCCAGCAATTCCTGCCTCCACTTTCGCTCGGCAGCGGGAAACATTCCTGCCCGGGGACTGCCAAGAAAAATACGCACCGGAGGGACACGCAGGGACGGGGACGGGCAGCGCCGTGGCGGCAGGGATGGCTGTGGGACCGCGGCTTCCCGGGATGGGCATCACACCCCGGCTCTGGGATACCGCCTCTTTTGCATCCCATAAAAACCCATTCCCGTAGGGAACACCAGCATCCCGTCCATCAACACGACTCGGGTCCCCTGGGTGACCAAACAGCAGCCAGAGGATGCGGGGACAAGGCGTGTCCTCCCCGTGTGTCCCAGGGGTGAAGCTTTGTCCCCGAGTGCCACCAATTTCCATGGAAAGTTTTGCTGATGCCAGCGGGGCTCCCACATGGAGCCCTGGGTTTATTTTCCCGGCTGTTTTCAGCTCGTTACCTTGTGATAGGCAAAGCCAGCAGCCTGCCCCCGAGGTCCCCGTGTCCCCAGGGACCTGCCGTGTCCTTGGGCTATCGCTCCAAGTGGAAAACGGCGGCTGCTCCGATAACCCCGCTCCGAGGGGGGAAGCAGCTGCCTGGAGGAAAAGCTGCGGCCAAATCCCACACACCAGCACCCTCCTCCTGCTCCCATCCCTTCTCCGGCTGGGAAGCCCTGACCCCAGTGTTCCCGACTCCCATCCTGGCCAGCACCCCCTGCCCACACCCGGCTGGGGTGGGAGGACACACGGAGCCTTGTGGGAGCCAGGAGTGGATCCTCCTCCAGCCTTTTTTTTGGGGAAGGTCCTCTCCCCTCCACTTCGTCCCCCAGGGAGATGCTGGCATTGCATCCTCAGCCCCTCCTCTGGAAAACCCCACAGAACAGCCCCCCTGGCGCGTGCACAGTCCTGAAGCCCCCAAAAATCCTTGTGAGCACCAAAATCCAGCAGCTTCGATCCGGCTGCCAGAGGAGAAGGCAGAAAGGCCGGGGCAGCACAGCCCCAGCTGGGGCTCCGCACTACAATGCCCAACCCGGGAACAAAGGGAGGACAGGATGGAGGCCGGGAACGTCCTTTCCCAGCCCCAGGGACATTAAACAAACCCCAAAAGTCCATTCTCCCTTTGTCAGCCCCGCAGGTCACCCGAGGTTTGATCTACAGCCCGGTGCAGCAGATGGAAAAATTCCCGGTGAGGGTTTTGGATCAGGTCCTGGTGTTTCTTTTTGCTGCCGGGACGCTCCGTGCCGTGGTGTGAGCCCCAAGGAGCTCTGCTCATCCTTCCAAAGCCCTCCAAAGGGGATCACAGGGATGAATTTTCCCCACTCCCTTCCTCCTGAAAGATGTTAAATCCTTCCTATGACTGGGAGTCAAAGCTGAGCCACAGACGTGCTCGCCAGCTTGGAAACATCCTAAATTTAAGCCTCAGCTGCACCGTGAGCTCCCAGAATCTCAACCCTCTGAGCTCCCATCACCTGCTCTGCTTTCAGCCCAGGATTTTAACCCAAATCTCCACTTTCTGCCAGAATTTCAGCCAAGATGAAGCTGTATTTCCACTCAAGAAGAGCTGCTGAGGGCTTTGCAGCAAAAGAAGACAAGGACAAGTGGGAGAAAGGGGAACAGCTTTAAGCTGAGTAGGTTTAGGTCGGATTTTAGGAAGAAATTTCTCCCTGTGAGGGTGGTGAGGCCCTGGCAGAGGTTATCCATGGCAGAGGGTGGGATGAGGAGGTCTTTAAGGTCCCGTCCAACTCAACCCATTCCATGATTCTGTGAAAACAGCCCAGCCTGGGACACACAGGGATCCATCCGGAGGGAAAACAGCCACGTCATTTTCCTCCTACCACCCTGGCTTTTCAGAGCAGGCAGCAAAATGCCCCCGAGGTCAGTTTAAAAGGTCAAAGCCTCACTTGGCTTTGCACAACCGCAGGGTTGGGGCCAGCCTGAGTAAAGCCCCTCCCAAGTGCAGCAGAGCACGACATTCACACTCACTGTGGCTCGTGTGCTTCAGGAACCCACCAATTCACCCGGCATTTCAACCCAAAGCCATTTCCATGTCGCTCTGTCCCCTCCTGGGCTCCGATAACCCCAAAGCCATGAACACAAACAACCCCAAAGGGCTGCTCTGCACACAGAGCCTGCCTGGGAGAAAGCACAGGACGCAGAGGTTGATGTAATCCTGAAATACCTGAGGAACAGGGCACGGCAAGGGGGATTTATCACCTGCTCCAGCTGGGGCTGTCCGAGCCGCGGAGTCACTGGGAGAAGTTCCAACAGTCCCTCTGAGAGCAAATATCCTGTTCCTGCTTCGGCTTTTGGGCTGGTTTGGGGCAGTTTGGTGGTGCAGTGGGTGCTGCACTGCTGGGCTGGGGCTCAGAGGGGTGAAAAGGGGAATTTCTGGGCTCATCTCACCCCACGGTGCAGCAGGGTCACGGCACTGGGCACACGAACCACGGATGGTGTGAGGCAGGACCCGACCTCTCCGTGAGCCACAGCGGGACATGCCAGCACAGCAGGGACACGGGCTGTGACAGCAGGGACCCACCTGGGCACGTGTGGGCACTGCTGAGCCCTGGCACAGCAGGAAAAGGGGGAAGGCTGGATTAGAGCCCCGCGCCGGGGCCGGGGAGCTGGAGCACAGCACCAGGCACAGGGACATCCGTGTCCTTATCTCGGCTGTCCTTATCACGCTGGCGACACGTGTAGAGCGCTGTGCAGGGGATGAGCACACACTGACCACACACTGACCACACACTGACCACACACGGCTCCGGTGACTCCGGCTGGAGAAGAGGGGCCGGGCAGATGGGCATCACAAAGCAGCCAGTGCCTCCTGCCCCCTTCTCCGGCCCATATCCTGGAACTTAAAGGTCTCCCCTGGGTGTGACACAGGGCATGGGGTCTCCTGGAGCTGCCCTGTCGGGTTCCCCCACGCCCTGCTCCAGGCTGTCCTGCTGCAGGTGGCTCTGTCCTGCTGCAGGTGGCCCTGTCCTGCTGCAGGGTGGCCCTGTCCTGCTGCAGGGTGGCCCTGTCCTGCCTGGCTGTGACACCAGGCTGGCGGCAGCCTCGTCCCCTGGCCCCTCTGGTGTGGTGAGAAGGCAATTCCCACTGGGATGATGCAAGCTCCAGGTGCAGGAGGATGAGGAGCAGGAGCGCTCTGTGGATCCAGGGGTGCTGGTGGTGCCAGCCCCGAGGCTGTGCTGAGCTCTGCTGTGCTCCATGTCCCTTCCCAATGCCCAAAACCTTGTGCTGGCATTTAGGCTCTTCCATGTGGCCCCTGCTGACGCCCCTTTACACCAGAAAACCTCCCCGAAGCTCCAGTGGGACCCTGAACCACGTCCTGGGGCAGATGGGGGTGCTCCCACCTCCCTCTCCATCCATGCAGGAGCCAACTCCCCTGAGCCTGATGTTTTTCCTGCCCTGGCCGTGCTGCAGCACCTCTTCTCAACCCATTAATCCGCTGGGATGCACTGGAGCAGAGGGATCCTGTGCTGTCTGAGCTCCTTGGTTATCTCAGCATCCTCCTCTTCCTCAGGGCGGTGATGGAGCCAGCACAGGGACGGGGACAGGCTCAGCAGTGACCACGCTGCGCTCCAGGGCTGCAGGGAGCATGGGCAGCTCTGCCAAGGAGAGAACCTGGGGCACAAAATGGAGCTTCACCCACAGCAGGCAAACACAGGCAGCTCCTCCCTGAGAGCAGAGGGGGAAAAAACATCCCAACACTTTTGATCCCACAGCTCTTGGTGGCCTGAGCCAGGGGCTGGGAGAAGCCCCATGGTCACCCCAGAGCTTTTGGGTCCCCAGCCCCACTCAGGGCTGGTGGTGCCTTTGGAGAGGCCCAGGGCATGGGGGAGCAGTGGGGATCCCTACTCTGAGAAGGAAGGAGGGAAGGGAAGGGAAGGGAAGGGAAGGGAAGGGAAGGGAAGGGAAG
>NW_024582087.1:360065-407166 GCF_017639235.1 Corvus kubaryi | reverse complement strand
AGGGAAGGGAAGGGAAGGGAAGGGAAGGGAAGGGAAGGGAAGGGAAGGGAAGGGAAGGGAAGGGAAGGGAAGGGAAGGGAAGGGAAGGGAAGGGAAGGGAAGGAGGCAGCAGCCACTGATGGGGCTTAATGAGAGCAGGGATCTCCTCAATTACGGGATAATGCCAGTAATCCCGGCTTTCGGGGGTTTAGGCTGTGGCATGAGCCTTCCTCCCCCCCACGTGAGGGTGAGTGAGGAGCTGCTGAACGGGGGAGCAGAGCAGTTCCCTGCCTGCCCACAGGCACGAGCCCTGGCACCCAAACCCCGGCACAGCCTCCCCTAAAAGCCACCAGCTGCCCTGGGGACAGGCAACAGCCCAGCCCCTGGATCCCGGCCACCAGCATCTGCCATTGCCTGGCCTGGAGGCAGGAGCTGCCTCTTCCCAGCTGCCAGGGGGGTTCGCATTTACCTGGGGCTTTGGGGAGCTGCTGGAGCTGCCAGGGGACCCTCACAGGGAAGAATTTATCCCTAATATCCAACCTAACCCTGCCCTCAGTCAGTTTGAAGCCACTCCCCCTTGTCCTGGCACTTCAGGCTCTTGTCCCCAGTCCCTCTGCAGCTCTCCTGGAGCCCCTTTAGGCACTGGAAGGGGCTCTGAGCTCTCCCTGGAGCCTTCTCCTCTCCAGGTAAACACCCCCAGCTCTCCAGCCTGGCTCCAGAGCAGAGGGGCTCCAGCCCTCAGAGCATCTCCACTGCCTCCTCTGGGCTCTCTCCAGCAGCTCCAGGTCCTTGTGCTGTTGCTCCCCAGGGCTCTGCAAGTGGGGCTCACCTGAGTGGGGCAGAACCCCCCCTCCCCTGCTGCCCAGGCTGTGGGATGAGCCCAGGACAGGGTTGGATTTCTGGGCTGCAAATGCACATTTCCAGGCCTCGCTGAGCTTCTCATCCACCAGCAGCCCCGAGTCCTCCTCCCCAGGGCTGCTCTCCCTCCATTCCCCACCCAGCCTGTGTTTGTGCCAGCCCCTGGTCTCTCCTGGCTCCCTGCACACCCGGGACGGCCTCGGGGCGGATGAGTTGAGGTCGGACGTACCTCGGCCCGCCTGGATAAAACAAATCATCAGCTAAATAACCAGGGGGCAATTATTGCCATCAGCAACGCCGACCATCTCCAGTTCCCTGGGCATTAGTGGGGGTGGAGGGCCGTGGCCCCTCCCGGGGTGAGCTCAGCGGTGACGTGGGGCGGTGGTGAGGATGCTCTTACTCACGGCACCCTGTGCCCTCTGTCACCGGCACGAGCCGGAACAGCAGCACCCGGCCCCAGATGAGCAGGTTGGCTTCAAAGGCTCCCTTCTTCTCTGGAAAGGCACATTCCCAAAGCCCAGGGCTGCCTGTGCTGGGAGCAGCCCCGGCGCTGCGGAGGAGGCGACACGTGCTCCTCCGTCCCGCACCGTCGCCGTGGGGAAGGGCCGTGTCCGTCCTGCCTTCCCACCATCCCCAGTCTGGGGTTTTGTAGTCTCTGACCTCAGCTGAAACACCCCCGGGCAGACGAGCATCTTTTGAGGGACTGATTCCTCCTGGGCCCTGCTAGAAAACCCCTCTGCGAAGGGCGATCACGCCCTGGGTGCTCGGCCTGGCCATCGGAACGTGCCGGCACCATCCAGGGCTGTGGGGAAGGAGGAGCAGAGGAAGGGACTGGCTAAACTCGTTACACTGGTGACATTTGGGAAGGGTGGTTGGTGAGTGGCACGTTAACCATTATGTCCAGTCTTTCAGGAATGCATCCAGGATCCATCAGGGGAGCAGTCGCTGGGTGAGTCACACCCCGGGCACGAGGATTTAGCCGGGATTTCAGCCCAAGCCACCTGTAATTGCACATTAGTAGAGGGATGCTTGCAGTAATCAGCTGTTCCAGCCACACCGGCTACGGGGGGAAGGGAGGAGGGCTGGAGGGGTGTCCATACCTCCAGCTCCTCCTTGGATTACAAGGCAAAAATATAGGCCACACAAACAGCCCAGGGAGCGCGGCGCCGTGGCTTCTCCTTTGAAGGCAGGGTGACACCGCTCCTGCTGAGCCCGGGCTTTGATAGGGGCAAGATAAGGAGGGTAAACACACCGTGGTGGTGGAGAGGGCAAGGATCAACCACCCCAAGCAGCCGGCCCCGCCAGGGCTGCGTCCCCATCCCGTCCCCATCCGTCAGCACGGGGAACCTCCCGGCCAGCAGGGAGAGGTGGGAACGGCTGCGAGAATCCTGAGATGCTGGGAGTGAAAATGCGAGTTCTCACCTGCACCGAGAGAGATAACACATCTCACACCGCCCTGCGCCTCCCCGGGCGCCGCTCCAGCCTCCCGCCTGTCTCCAGAGCCACCATCACACCCACCAGCCCTCGTCCCGCCTGGGAATGTCACTATTTCCCCTTGGCATCGCTGGTGGGACGTGCAGGGGCTGGGGTGCAGGAGTGCAAGGACGCCCCGTCCTTGGCCGATCTCACGGCTCCGTTGTGCAACACCTCGGGCTGCGGTGACAAGGCCATGGATTCCTTTTCCTCCTTTCCTCAGGAAACGCCTCTGCGATGGCTGTCAATCATTCCCCTGAATACCTCGGGATGCCAGCAGAGGATTTCAATCAAATTTGTCAGAGCCATCGTGTTTCTACAAGCTGGAATGTGTGTCCGGGCTCGGGGATCCACCCGGGCTTGGGAGCAGCAAACCAACAGCAACTTCCACCCCAGTGGCAGCTCGGCCACGTGTGGTTCATTCCTCCAAAGAAAAGGAGCAGGGAAGAGCAGGCATCCGGCACGCTGGGATTTTGGGGGAAGCTGGAATGCTGCGGAGCAGGCAAGAGGCTCTGCACGAGCTGATCTCTTCTTGCGATGGCTCAGGAGGGAAGGGAATGCCTGAGCTGCTCATTCCAGGTTGGATCCAAGAAGTCAGAGGTGAGAGAAGGTGGTAGTCAGGGAAATCACAGAGCTGTTAGCCAAAAAAGCTGTGGCAACCTGTATTTGGAGCTGAACAGTGCAAATAGTCCAGGTACAGAGGAAAAAAAGGCTTTTTAAAGGTTCCTCTGCCTGCGCACACAAAAGGTTCTACACCCAGAGGGTGGCTGGGCACTGGAACAGGATCCCCAGGGAAGTGGTCGTGGCACCGAGTCTGCCAGAGGTCAGGAAGAGTCTGGACAACTCTCAGAAGCACGCTTGGGGTTGTCCTTGATGATCTGCGTGGTTCCCTTCCAAGCCAGGGTATTCCACGGCTCCAGCAGGAGCACAAACCCTGTTTGGAACAGAAAAGCCTGCACCAGATCCGGCAGCAGGACCAGGAGATAACATCAGGGGTCAATGACAGAGTCCCCACACATTTCTCACCCTCGGCCTTCCCCTGCAAGGCTCGGACCGGGCAGGGGGGTTGTGCCATCCCCGGGCAGCTCAGCCCCGTCCCGGGAGCACAGAACCCTCCGGGAACGGGCACATCAATGGAGCGTTTGTCCCGTGCTTGGCAGCGGGTGCTGGAGCACAAGGACCCGTGTGCTGGAGCCCCGAGCACGGCTATAAATGGCAAGAGGAGCCACACAGACAGGCTGTTCTCCCCTGCTGCAGCAGCTCCAATAGCAGCCTTCACACCCGCGCTGCCCCAGCGGCTCCCGGGGACGAGAAGGAGGAGGAGGAGGAGAAGGGCAGCGAGGGAGAAACACTGGCACGCCGCAAGGAAAAAGCTAAATAGAGAGATTAAAATAAAATTTAAATGCCATGCTGGGTCTAGCAGCCGCCTGCACAGAGCTGGTGCCACCCTCGGCACCGGGCCAGCAGATTAAGGACAGCTGGAGCAGGAGGGTTGGAGCAAGATGCTTCTTGCATGCTGGAGTCAAGACAAATTCCTGCCGTTTCAGTGAGTTTGGAGTACGGCCAGGTGTCCTTCCAGGAGGAAAAGCTGCAGCTGTAAAAGCCGCATCGGCAGCCCCAGGAGTGATCCTGCTGCTGCAAGGCTGAGTATTTTTGGATGCATCTCCAGGCACGGAGCACCCAGCAGCCCCATGCACTGCACCGCACCACCAGCTCCTCCACCACCACCAGTTCCCGAGCTGGGCACTGCCCAGACCACTGGGCTAAGTATAGGGGCTGTATTTAGAGACAGCTGCTGTAAAGGGACAGCCACCCCACACACGCCTGCCCTCGGAGCCACGCTGCGCAGCCAAGGCTGTGGGAAGCACTGCAGCAGCACTGGAGTCTAAATTTCACCCACCAGATCCTCAGGCACATCCTGACTTCTCCATCACCCCCTCTGCTCAAAGAGGAAAATAATGACAGACTACAGGCTGTGAGAAAATATATAGGGGTTTTTTTTATTTGACGATTAACAAAAGAGGGATCGGAATCTCGGCTGTAAACATTGATAGCTCCTTTCTGATCACAACGAGTACTTTCCACCAACATCCTTTTGTATGGTCTGATCCGCTCCAACAATGCCGAGCCGACTCTGTCAGGGCTTTTGCTGCTCTGCTCAGGGTCACAAATCCGGAGGCAGCTTATTCACCACAGCATCAACACCAGCACCAGCCACCCACACAGAAGACAGCTGAGGGACTAGGATACTTCAGAGCTGCTTCCATACGTGAGACACACTTGGGAAAGGCAGGAGACCACGCTGGGTTTGTGCCAGAAAGAGGGAAACATCTCTAAACCCAGCAGGTGTGGAGAGAAATGAGCTCTGCAAAGGCAGAGCCTGCTCAAGCAGGGACAGGGACTCTGACAGTGCCAGCCCAGCAAGAACATCCCAGCCCTGTTGTCAGAGGGAAGCTTTGGCCCGTGACTGTAAAAATTTGGAGATGGCGAGCCAGCAAGTTTGTCCCAAAGAGGGACTGGCACCTCGTCAGCTCCATTGTTGCAGTGGAACCAGAACTGCCTGGAGCTTGACAGGGGGAAGTGAAACTTCATCTTAGGCTGGAGGGCAGCCAGGGCTGGAGGAGCTGCGCCCGGCTGCCAGCCGTCCCACGGGAATCTGGCCCAAACACAGCTTTTCCTGGGAGATAAACCCTCCGCAGCCTCTCAGCCTCCCCTGCTGAGAGGAACCACTCTGCAGGTGGGGCAGCTACACACAGGAACCAAGTCCCAGCTACTCCAGTCACCTCTCGCTGCTCACACCAGCAGGGAGAGTCTCCCAGTGCCACCCCCACCGCAGGGACCTCAGACCACCACGGGCACCAGGCTGCCACCTCGGGCCACCCTCCCCCGCCCAGCACCACGAGGAGCACCAGCAAAAGGGAAAACACACAACAGCAAAGAACAGCGTTTAGAACAGAAACCTCCCTCGGCTGCAGGAGTGACCTGACAACAGCTACAACACTCCCAGGGATTCAGAGCTGCTCCAGACTGAGGGATGGAGCAGCCTGATGTACAGGGAGCACCTGGGCAGATCCAGAACCAGGATCTCAGCTCGCCCCTTTCGAGGTGCCCAGTTGGTTCTGAGCCTGGTTTTTGGGGGGAACAGGGTCAGGTCATCTCCTCATCACACTACCCAGATGGACAAGCAAATAAAAATAATCCAACGAATTTGAATACACTGTATTTATTCGTAACAGATTCTAAAGAATCTAGTGAGTCTATGTCAAGCCCATCGCATGACAAGTGATACAGGTGTAGGAAAAAAAAAAAGACATTTAAAACAAACAGAACAATGAAAAAAAAAAAAAGAAATCAGTGCCATTCAAGCTACTGGAATCTTCCAATTGCCCCTTCACAGGAGGCAGCACAGTATCACTGCAAGGTCTAGAAAAATTCAGGTTCAACCCATTCACAAGAGTCCCACCACATACACTCCATCAATCAAAAGTGCAATCGCAATGGTAAGTCGCCCTGTCGAGCTGTTGGCTGTAGGGGATCTTTCTGGACATCTCAAAGGGAAGGAGGGAATCTCAGTTTAGTGTGTTGTTGGGTAGGAGCAGCCTGTAAAAAACAACCTACGTGGCATCTATGTTCAGTTTAAAATGCAAGAAAAAAAATCTCATCTTCCTTGAAGCCACAAAAGTGGCACACTTAAGCTCCCAAAAGCAGCCCTTAAACCAGTTTTACCTTGCACTGGCAAATCTCAAGCTCCCACCACAGGGATGAGGCTCCGGGGAGTTACGGGACTCGGCCATGAAGGCAAAGCTGCTCTGCAGGGAGGCAGCTGAAACCTGCAATAGCTACACGGTGGTTGGTGCCACTCCTCCAGCTCCGAGTGGAGAGGGAGCAGAGCTGGACCAAGCTCAGCTGGGCTCGTCCATGTCAGGTGCAAGAGCCACCCCCACCCTTACTCCCCATCGCCCCTACCCCAAGAAAGGTACCAATCTGGCTATGCACATTCCAAGGATCTAGTCTTTATTTCAATCTGCCCAGCTGTTACAGTTTTGTCACAAAAACAAAAACAAAAAAAACCAAAAAACCACAAGTTAGTAAAGATACTCGAGTACGTCAGCCTCGGAGGAAGCACCAGGAAGCCGTGGTGTTCCCAGAGCAGCATCCCTAGGGAATGCCTGCTGCCTGCCCACTTCTCCCTCCCTGCACAGGGAAATCTGAGATGTCTGGCGGGCACAGCAATCCAGGCACCTCCGTGAAAAACTTTTGTGCTCCGGACACCCAACGACTTCAAAGCCACATTGGACTGAGAGAGCCAAACCCTCACAACACCAGAGGGTCTGTTTAGAAGACATTTTTTTCTAAGGCCAACTAACTTCACCCCCCCACCCCAGGCTCCATTTCTAGCTAGAGAATGAATTTCAAATGCTATCAGTGGCTCACACAGGGAATCACAGAGCTGCTTGGGAATTTGGCTGCTTTGGAGATAAGACCTGCCCAAGGGAGGGTTTCCAGCATGGAAGAGGTCTGTCCACCTCCTTGGAGGACACAGCAACAGCTGGAAATGACTGACCAGTGACCTGGCTGGTTTGTGCTTCAAAGGACAAGCCTCACCTTCCCCAACAGCCCAGCTGGCCTCTGGCTCTGTGCATTAAAACCACACTGCATGCCAAAAAAAAAAAATTGGAAGAGCAGCATTTCAAATTCCCCTAGAAAATACAGGATCAGGTATGGCAGCCTGGGGCAGGCTCCTGGACAAATCATCTGCCTCATCATTTAGGAACTCAACTATATTTTGGCACTGCAGACTTGGGAGCTTGAAGAAATTCGTGTGTAGGACCCTGCTGCCTTTTCTCCAGCAAGCTCTGCACAGCATTTTCCTCCATGCACTCCCCCCTCCCTGGTGTTCCCAGTTTCAGGCATTTCCACGTAGCCATTCCAATCCCCCCTGCATTGTGCAGCCCCACTTTGGCAGCTCTCTGCTCCAGCTGGTCCTTCACAGGCAGCAAGTCATGCCCAAACCCCTCAGCGACACAGAACCTGCTCTGGCCTCAGCCAGGATAAGAAATGATCTTGCGACCCTCCCCACCCACGACAGAAACATTTTCCTCTTCAGACATTCCCCACTCAAGCTCTGGGCCATCAGCCCCCACAAAAAATAATAAAGGTTTACAGTACAGTTGTGTTTATATTGTTACAGGCACTTAAACAGGATTCTTTGGTCCTTCAAAGGAATTAGCCACTCTGGCTTCTCTCGGCAGAAACCACAAGTTTGCACACCCATAACACCTCCTGCACTAAAAAAAAAAACAAAAAAAAAACACCACAATTCAGATCCATTTCAGGGCAGTGCAGCTCTACCTTAGCGTAATTCTACAGTCTCCCCTCACACACCCCCCCACCCCATTGCCTCCAGAATTCCATGAGGAGTCATTTCCATAACACTGCACTTCCCATCACAGTGTACAGCAGACAGGTCTCGTTCCAACAACCCCAGGAACGAGACACTCGAGCAAGAGTCCAGGGAAGTTTCCTTTTGTTGCAGTTCTAGGAAGGTTGGTAGGTTTTAGTTTTTCCCCCCCTCCCCTCCCTCCCAACCCCCCAAGGCAGGGAAATACCTTGGAGGACAGACCCTGGAGTTTGTCCTGGCTCAGTTACAGGGAAGCCACGTGGGGTAAGACTGATTGCAAGGCAGGAAGGGCTGCACGTGGGTCACGTAGTAGTTGAAGTTAATTTCACTGACATAAGGGGCTGGCTGGTAGTAGCAGGTAACGTTTGTGACCGTGGGGATGATGTTCTGCTCAGCCAGGACCCTCACGGCCAGCATGGCAATGAGGTTCAGGGTCTGCCTCCTCTCATGTCCCATGAGGCAGACTGTGCTCTCATTGACCACCCTGTGCAGGGTCATCAAATAGTCATATCTGTTGCTCTCCATGCCCACAAAGTGGCTCTGGAGGTAACACTCCAGCTTCCTCAGCTGCTCGCCGATGTCAGAGAAGTCTATGAAAAACCTGGAGCACATGTACCTCTGCAGTGCCTTCATATCCACTTCCGACTTGGGCTTGAAGCCCCTCACCAGGAGGTTGCAGTACTTGAGGAGCCCCCCGCCCCGGATCTCCTCGGGGTTCCTGGTGGCGATGACCCTGTTGCGCAGGTGGTCCATGGCCTCCTCGAAGTCCCCGTACATGCTCTCCCCGGTGACCGTGGGGTGGAAGTTCTCGGCCATGGGGTTCTCCGAGCACTCCCCGAAGAGCAGGAGCGAGTCCAGGATGATCTGGAAGGAGTCCACGCTGAACTCGAACTGGCGCCGCAGAGAGTCCACGAATTTGAGCTCCACGTTCTTGCCGCTGTTGTTGGAGAGCGAGATGAGGCTCCAGCGGTCGGTCTCGTTGCACACCTTCACCAGCTTCTGCACGTAGGCCTCCTTCAGGGTCATGGGGGTGATCTTGTCCTTGTTGACACCTTCGGGGAGGAAGTCGAGCAGGCAATCCATGACCACATCTTTAACCAGCTGGAAAACGTCTTCGGTCTTCAGATCCACGCCGAAAATGAGGTCCAGGTCCTTGTACCCCAAGCCACTGTCCTGGTGTAGGATGTGACTGGCTGCTGAGCCGTTCAACCTGACGTTGTGGACTGTGATTCCTTTCTTCTCCAGGCGGCTACGGACAACCTGAGACAGAGACAGAGTCAGTGAGAGGCAAGGAGGGATTCTTGGAGCAGCCTGGGGACAGCAGGATTCACTCCCAGCGCTTATGTGGGTCACTCCAGCGCAAGACAGTAAAATAAAAAGCTAATCCATTGGAAATAGGTCACTTTGGAAAGCATCCCGAGTCCTGCCAGCAGCTGGGGGTGGCTCTCCTTTACTTATTCCCTGGCATTAGAGAGATCTGACTGCACATGATCAGCAGTGCTGCTTCCAGTGCAGTGTCTGCTCTCCCTGCCTTCCCCACACTGACCTGGAGAGCTTTCCTGACCCCATTTTTTTGGGGTGGTCTCTGCCCTCTTCATCCCCTCCCAGTTCCAGTGACCAAGCCAAGACCAGCCGACCCCAAACTGACCCCAAATAGGAGGTGGCAGCCCAGTCTGCAGCAGTCCCCATGGCTTTAATCAGGGTGGCTCACTCATTTTAGCCATCCCCTTCGGCCTGTCAAGATTCATTAAAGGCAAATCAAGATGCCAGAGCAGCTCAAAAGCCCCAGCCAGGCGTATGCAAGTTCATGTCCCAACTAGTAAGTGTATCCTAACAATTTCCAGTGTGTCAGAGCTTCGTGCTGAGCTTGGCGTGCTATCAAGCACAAGAGGCAGCTTTCATCTTACGGGTGTTACTCCGGTGATTTTAATGCTGCCTGCTCAGTGCTGGCACACCCAGCAGCCCCTCCAAAGCTTTGTTCATTTACAGGGAAGCTGAATCACCTGCCTGATTACTTAACAAGCAGGAGGTTAAAATAACCCCCAAGACCATAAAATAAACTATCTGGACACCAGCTTATAATTTGAGTTTAACTCAGCTCAAAGATCCCAGGAAGATTGGGTTTGCACCTTCCAGCAGAAGCTCTTCCCACCTCTCATTCTGCTTACATGCTCCCCTCCAGCCATTTCCCATTCTCCTGGGAGTCCCAAGGCTGTGGCTTGAAAGAGCCAAAGCTTGGGACACAAATGGACAAACTGGATCACTAAGAGCCAGTCTGGCTGGGCCCTTAGTGAGCCCTGCAAGCCTGCCCTAGTTTGAGAGGCCCCATGAACTCTGCATTTTGGCTGCCCAAAATGTGAATTTTAATTCAAAGCTGTGTCAGAAGGGCCAAACCCTCTTGGCCAACGTGGGCCTGAGCCGTTCTGAGGCAGATCAGAAGCCCTGCAGTCCTGGTCTCAGCAGCTGTAAAACTGCCCCTCCATGGGTTTTGTTTGGAAGGAAGAACACACAAAAGGTCAGGGACTGCAGCATGAAACCCTCGTCACATCCCAGACCCTCGGTGACCCAGCCAAGGGCCACCAGCAAGTTCTGCTGCCTTTGCAAGAGCATCTCAGAACAAACCCACTGATGTTCGCACACCTGGGGGGCTGTTCAGGCTCACGAGGCAGCTTCCCATCTCTCCCTGACATGAGCCATCCCTGCTCTGGCTGGGAACGCAGCCGGGCTCGTCACCAAGCCCGTGGTGACCGTCACATGTCAGGCAACAGTTAACCAGGGAACCATCCACCACTGCAAGCCCCAAGTCCCCACCAGCACAGCCAGTCCAGCCAGTGAGAGAAGTTGTTTTCCAAGGCAGAGAGTTTGAAAAAATTAATCTGCTCCTAGAAGACACACAGGGTTATTCCCCCAAACTGAACAAACATCACACAGGCGACCCAGGGGAGCTCCTGGTCTCATTTGTTGCCAGCTGGAGTCACTCACCCGGGGCACAGCTCCAGCACTGCTCGTGGAGTTAAAGAGTTTTGTGCTCTCAGGCTTAGAGAGACAAGATATAGGTCACAAAGTGTTAGATGCAGAGCTGGGCCCAGTGCTTGGAGAAGATCTCATTCCAGATTAATTTTCTAACCCCAAAGAACATCTGCTTAACCCCTTTCTAGGCATGGCTCAGGACCTGCAGCACTCCAGACCCATAAGCTCCAAGCTTACTTGAGTTCCCCAGGTCTGTCCGTGTGAGACGTATTCAGAAAACAGGGGAAAAACCCCAATTGCTTGAGTCAGCTTTGTCCCAAATCATCCCAGAAAACTCAACCTGCAGAGCAGCAGGGAGCAGAGCACTTTGCCACTCCCTGGGAGCTCCCACCCACCAACCTCCACCTGGAGCTCATCCCCCCTGGCCGCAGGCAGTGGGTTCAGGGCTGCATTTTTCCCCAGAGGGTTGGATATTTCCAGGGTTAGGCAGCTGCTGACCTGCTTCCCAAAACAGCAGCTCACCTTCCGTGTGGTTGGGATAATTGACTCTGACAGCCAGGCAGGAGCAAATCCTGCTGCGTCCTGACCTGCCGCTTCCCACCTCCCACAACAACAACAACAGGATAAATAACTGCCTTTTGGGTTACTTGTTCCAGCTTAGTCAGCCCTAAACACAGGGTCTGCCCTCACAGCCCGGCACAATTACAGCCCTCGGTTACCCCGTGTTTGAAGCTGCTGCTGGCAGCATCCTTTTGAGCAACCCCAACACCGGATCGCCGCAGCTTCGTGGAACCAGAGAGGGATAACTGCTGGAATATTTGATGCTGCTCGGTGCTGTGGTGCTGCCACAGCCAAGGGCAGCGTCCTGCCTGCAGCTCTCGTCTGTCATTCAGCTCAAAGCTCGAGCAGCCAGAACCCAGCGCTTCTGCCCCCGACAGATGCGGCAGGAACTCGAGGAACTCCAAACCAGCCTTTCAAATGTCACCTTTCCATCTCTCAAACTTAACTTTAACTATTTCTCAAGCAGATGAGGCCCCAAAATCCCGGTTATTGTGAAAGCCAGTTGGGTTTTAGCGCCGTGAATAGGCTTTTTAATTAGAAGCCAACATGCCCGATTTTACATTTGATGAGTCATTACTGAGGAATGAAGTTGCCTCCCAAATATGAATATGCATCAGCTCATTCGAGCTACATTGTTAGTTTAATATTAAACACAGTTATTACTTGATGGCTAAACTAACAGGAGCTCGTGAAGAAGCCAAAGTCTCGGGCAGGCTCTGGAGGACTCAGTCAGTGGTGCCCAGAAATCAAAGGACATGGACATTTGATCCGGCCTTTGAATTAATAACTCTGCCTCTTCCAACACGAGCCCAACATGTCCACCAGCACGAAGCCATTTCGTACTCCAAAAAAAGCCACTTTAGCCCTGGCCACACACATTTCACTGCTTTTTAGGGCAACAAATTAACTCAAAAAGAGGCGGAACAACGTAAGAGGGGAGGAAGCTAAGCAGGATCTATGGCACAAGCTGCAGCAGCTCCAGGGATGGGGCATGCATTTTAAAGGCATGTGAGCTTTTCAGGAGGGGCCCTCAAGCTTTAGACATTCCTGCTGTGGCTGTTGGCAGGGGCCAGCCCCACCAAGACCCCTAGGACTGGGAAGTGGGGCCAGCTGAGCACACAGCATCCCCAGAACGGTGGGGGCCAGTCCCCCCAAAACTTTTAACTCCCCCTGGAGCAACCCTGTCCAGGCTGGACAGGACTGGGAGCAACCTGCTCTAGTGGAAGGCGCCCCTGCCCATAGCAGGGTGCTGGGACGAGATGCTTTCCCCGAATTCCAAGCCTGCCAGAAGTCAAGCAGCATTTGGACAACGCTTTGAGACACACAGGGGGATTTCTGGGGGTGTCCTGTGCAGAGCCACGGCTGGACTCCTTGTGGGTCCACTCCAGCTGAGGGAACCCAAGGATCTTTAAGGTCCCTTCCAACCCGAACCATTCGAAGGCTCTGCGCTCCCCGCGGCGGACCCGCACCGGCCGCTCTGCCCCGGGCCCGGCGGGGGGAGGCCGAGGGTGCCCGGCCGGGCTGGCTCGGGGCCCGACGGGCCGCTTATCGCCGCCTCAGCACTTTTATTTTCTCCCTGACCCCCGCTGGAGCGGGGCAGAGTCGAACGGGGCGACGGAGCACGGCCCGCGGCCCCCCGCAGCCCCCCAGCCCCGGCGCTCACCTGGACGATGGTGCGGGGCCGCACCGACAGCGTGGGGAAGTTGCCGCGGCCGTGGATGGGCACGGCCTCCCCCAGGATCTGGTCCAGGCGCTGCACCTGCTCCCACGTCAGGACGCTGAAGCGGCTCCCGCGCTGCTCCGCGCCGCCCGGAGCGGCCCCCGCCGCCGCCGCCGCCGCCACCAGCATCGCCCCCGCCGAACGCCGCCGGAAAAGGAGCCGCGCACCCGGAAACTGCCCGGAAACCAGCCGGAAGTGTCGGGTGGGGAGGGGAAGCGGGAGGAAAATTTAAAAATAGGGGGAAAAGCAAAAAAAAAAAAGAAAAAAAAAAAAAAAAAAAAAAAAAAACCAACCCCCAAGTGGCGCCGGCGAGGGGCGGCTGCGCGGGGCGCGGCGGGAGCGCGGTCGGTGCCCGCAGGGACTCGCACAAAACCGGACCCGGCCGCCCCCCGCCCGCCACCGGCTCCGCCGAGCGCTGCGCCCGCCCGCCCCCCGCCGCGCCTTATATAGGCCCGCGCCGCGCCCCATTGGCCCGCCCGCCCGCCAATCCCGGCCCGAGTGCCGGCTCAGGGGGAGGAGCGCGGCTGGAGCGCGGGCCAATCGGAGCGGCGATGGGGAAGGGGGCGGGGCGAGGGGCGGGGCGGGCCCGCGGCAGCTCCGCCCCCGCGGCGCGCGGGAATCCCGGCCGGGACACGCGGGGCGCGCGGGAAAGGGACAGCCCGGGGGCGCCCGGGGACACCCTTGGTGCCCCTTGAGACCCCGCCGATGTCCCACTGAGGTCCTTCGGGGTCCCGCTGTTCACACTGATGCCACACTGGTGCCCTTTGATGTGCTGCCGGTTCCCTTTGGTGCCCCATTGATGCCCTTTGATACGCCGTTGGTACCCTTCGATATCCCATTGATATCCCATCGATGCCCACTGATGCCCCATGATCTGATGCCCCATTGATACCCAACAGCCTCGTACTCCACTGACTCTCCATGGACTGAGGCCCCATTGATACCCATGATCTGATGCCCCATTTATACCCTGGTGCCCCACAGATGTTCTGTGGTCTGATGCTCTCTGATGCCCACCGATGCCCATCGATGCCCACCGATGCCCTGCAGGCTGGTGTCCCGTTGATTCTCCATGGAATGATGCCCCATGGTCTGACACCCCACAGATACCCCGTGGCCTGTCACTCCACAGCTCAGTGTCCCCATCCTGACACCCCCAGCTCCCCCAGGCCCCTGGCCCTGGTCAGAAGTGTCCCAGGGCCCCCCTGTGCCAGCTCTGGCACCCAGCAGACACAGGGTCACACCCTGGGGTGATGGAGCTGCGGGAGTTCAGACCCAGCCCCTAAATCCCTGCGCGTGGCCCAGCTCTCAGCCGAGCCACCACCTCCTCCTGGAGCCAGACGTGTCCCCGGCCTCTGGCCGCCCATTTCCTTCCATCCCAACAATTCCCACCCCTTTGCAGAGCTCATTTCTCCGCAGCGTTTCACCCTGCAGACATTTCCAGCAGGCCCTTCTCCGCCGAGCCGGTGCCTGGTGCCCCGCGGTCCCGGGGATGGACAGACGCAAGTCCAGCATCTGCGGTGGCCACTCCCATATCCCCGGTTCCTGCTTGGAGCCTTGATCCATCCTTAGGAGCCACAAGCCCTGCTGGGAGATGAGCCAGTGCTGATTTATTTTCACACCCTCACAGGGTTTTATTGCAAGAACTCCCCTGGAAACTCCTGAACATCCACCCTGGGACTTTTCACCTCAGGGAAGGCTCTGCAGAGCTCTTCCAAGATGCAAAGTCTGTCTCCCAAGCCAAGACCTCTGCCATATCCCAAGGATTTGCTGCTGGGAGCTGGAGGTGGCTGCAGAAAGAGGAACGGGGGGAAGTGGGGTGTTCAGGAGCATCCGCAGCCGGGGTTGGAGGGGAGAGAAGGGAAGTGGTGTCCCGAGCCCAGATTCCCTCTGAAATCCTCCCCATTCCCTGATGCACTGGCAGCCCGAGTGGTTCCCAGGGGGCTGGAGTCCCCTCCGCCGGGGTCCCCATGTGGGGATGCCCCTCGTGCCGTGGTGCTCCGCTCCCTGACTACACCAGGCTTCTCCATCGGGATTAAAAGCTGCTCCTGGTTACTCCCGTGAGGCTCTGACCTGGGGCACAGGGCAGTGATGTGGAAAGTGATTTTCCAAGGAACTTGATTATAAAATCAGGCAGCTGCCCCTCATTGCAAAACCCTTTTGATGCTGCTGGCAAAAAATACTGGATCAGTAAGGGTTTCCCAAGGGGCTGAGAGCCTAAAGGGCTTCAGGGATCAGGACCAATCCCACTGGGGGGATTCAGCAGGAGGAAGGGCTGCTCAGGGCCTGGGGGACTCCCAGCCGCGACAGCCCTGGGTGGTGGGTCAGGAATCAGACATGGAGATGGGATGGACAAGGCGCTGCGGATCCTTCTGGGATGAGCTGGGATGGACTCTGGTGCCGCCCGGGCCGAGGGGGGGCAGAGGTGCTGCTGGCTCCGGAGGAAACATCGGCCCACTGGAAAGAGCTGACGCGCTCCGGCCGGACTGGGAGAGCCGCTCGTTAACGTCCATCACCGAGCGATTATTCCAAAGAGCCGCGGGCGGCGAACCCGGCTCTGGGAATGGCAGCCGGGCCGTTTCCTTCCAGCTCAGCGAGGGCCAGCCCGGGCTTTATTCGTTTGTTTTGTTGGCAATTAAGGAATAATCATCGTCTTGAGGTGAAACGCGGGCGGATCCTGCCTCCCGGGGGTGGCACGAGGGTGGCAGAGCCCCTTTGGAGATGTGCGGGAGGGACAGGGGCTGGGCAGGGGTGCGGCTCCTCGGGATGCCGTGACCCCGCTTGCCCCGCGGATCTGGGGCTGGCAGCATCCCGGGGCTGCCCGGCGGACACGGCTTCGTCCCACTGGGAAATCAGCCGGGGTGCAGCCGGAGCGTGCCCCGGCGTGTGCGTGGGGAGGAGCGGGGGCCCCGCACTGCCGGGGGCAGGGGAAGGCCCGGGGGCAGCCGGGGGGGCGGACGGGGGGCAGAGGCGGAACCTCCCCGCCCGAGCTGAGCCCCCCCTGGCCGTGGCGGGCTGGTCAGTGAGGAACTGGGGGAAAAGGGCTGGAAGAGCTGCGGGAGTGGGTCAATGGGTGAAAGTCTCTTCAGCCTGGAGGTGAAGAGACCTCGGGCACCCCGTGACTCGCGTGGGACCGGCTCCGTCCCACTCGGCATTGAGCAGGGCGTGTGCCAACTCCTTGAGCAAGCAGGAGGGACCAAGCCCTTCTCCCGGAGCCACCAACGTCACCCAGCGTCGCCTCGGGGGAGCAGCACGGCGGTGTCGGGGTGGGGGCTCCCCGGCAGCGCCCTGGCACCGCCACCGCGCTCACGTCAGCCGTGTCCCGGCTGTCCCCGTCCCCGTGCCCGCAGCTGTCACCGAGCGTGCACTGCCTGTTCCGTGCCCGCCCCGGCCAGGCTGTGCACGGCTGCCCCTCGCACACGCAGAGCTGTCCCCAGGCGGACACAAACTGTCCCCAGGCAGATTCCAGCCGTCCCCAGGCATTTCCCTGCCGTCCCCATGCGCAAAAGCCGCCGTCGCCAGGGAAACACCCGCTGTCCCCTGCACACCTGCTGCTGTCCCCACACACTCGTCACCGTCCCCACGCCCACGCTGCCATCCCCACGCACATGCCCGTGTCCACGTGCCCGCTGTGGGTTTAGCAGGTGGAGTCCTTCTCCATGGCCGTGTCCAAATCCTCCCTCAGCAAACAGTTTCTGGACACCTCCCAGTCACTTGAGTTCACTGTCCAGCCCCGGTCAGTCCCACACAGCCCATCCCGAAGGTGCCACCACTGCTCGCTGTCCCCAGACCCTCCCCACTGGTGAGCCGTGTCCCTGGGGCTGTGCCACCGGCTGCTGTGCTGGCTGCAGTTGTCCCAAGAGGTGTTTTCCCCATGCTGGCCACAGCAAGGCTGGATTTGGCACAGGGACATTGTGAGCACCCATTGCACGGCATGAGGGGTGTCACTCTCTGCTGTCACTCTCTGATCTCAGCCTGGGGTCCCTGTGTCACCACCCTGGGCCCCCAGACTTGGCCACATCCCATCCTGGAAGGGATGATGAGTGATGCCGCTGGAGAGGGGCCACCTGGGAGGCCCTGAGATGAAAGGGAGTGCAGGGTGTCATTAGTGCAGGTGACACAGAGCTGGGGAATGGCACCTGTCACCTCCCCCGGCTGCTGCAAAATGCTGCCTGGGGAGTGGGGGGGACACGGCACCGCCAGGCTGCGGGGACAAGGACACAGCACCGACGTGGGCTGTCTTGAATCTCCCCTGGGGTGTCACTGGCTGGGGACATCCCTTTCCCCTGGCACCATGACCTGTGTGTCCCCAGGCTCGGTGGCTTCCCGGGGACACCACGTGCTGTTTTTCTTGGCATGACTTGTGCCTTTACAGCTGTGGCAGGGGATGACCCATCTCAGTGCTGCAAATTTGGGCCTGGCAGGGAGTGCAGACACTCCCTTTGCTTTGGGCTCTTGGGCCTCGGGTGACACCTCAGTGCAGCTGCAGGTGGTGGCAGCTCCAGGACACCCTGTCCCATCACTGGGCCAGCCTCTCCTCTTGGGAAAGCCGGGAGCTCTGCTGAGCTGAGGCTGCTGAGCCCGGAGTCGGTGACTCGAGGAGGGATTTCATGGCTTTTTGAGGGCTTTTGGTCCTTGCTGGGGCCATGGGGACGTTCACTCCCCTCCTGCCCCACCACACAGAGGGAAACTGAGGCAGGGGAAAGCCCATCTCCCGGCTGGGGCAGCAGCTCTTTAATGCCCATGAATGGGGGCTGTGGAAGGGGCATAAACACCACGGCACATGCGTGCAAGGACAAGGTCATCCTGCTCAGAGTCCCTGTCCTTGGTGCCACCACCACGGTCCAAACATGCTTTGGGAGGGAGAGGGGGATGTGGGGCACGGGGGGCTCACACACAGGGAAAAGACATCACTGCCAGGACCGGAGGGTCGGGGGGGACACGCTGGGGCCCATCCACCTCCCAGCCTCAGCACTGCGTGTGCTTTGGCAGTGGCTCAGCGGTGACAGCCCAGCCCTGGAGGGATCATCAGTCCTCCCTCATTAAAAAAGTTACTCACCCTTTAAGACAGAAACAAGAATATCCTGGAAATGCCTCGGTTTGGGGAGTTCTCGCTCGAAAGGTATGACTGAAATCAGGCTGCAGGTGACGCTCCCCAACACGTGGGCAGCTGAGTTACCCGGGCACTGCCCGGGGCTGCCGCGCTCCCGCTGCCCCTCCGTGTCCGGGATGGGCAGTGTCCGGCACCTCTCGTGCTCCCACCCCTGCAACTGGAGTGGCAAAGCGCTGCTCTCCCCCGGTGAGGATGGAGCCGTGGCCTGGCTTTACCTGTTCCTGCCAAACCCTCTTGTTTTGGTGTGCCCCTGGCCTGGGGACAAACCAGCCCAGACCCCGCGTGGGATGCAAGGGTGGCACCCACCGAACCGGCACCGCCATGGCCCCCGTGGCATCGCCTGCCCCACATCCCCGGCCACCTCATCCTGCCCAGGGACCCCTCGGGTCACCCCTGCAGTGGGGTGACCCAGCCGAGTCCCGCCGCAGGCCAGGGGGACCCCGGGGTTCAGGTATTTCGGGCAGGTGAGCAAGGCGAGCGCTGACGCGCTGCGGGATGCCCGGGGGCTGAGTCACGGCTCCCGGCTCAGGGCTGTAATTTGCAGCCACGAAACACATTCCCACTGCAATTCCCCAAAGCGGGGGACTCCGGCCGCCCCGGGACACCCCCGGCCCTGGAGCGGGGAGCGGAAGGAGGTGCCAGTGCAGCTGCGGCTGGAAGGTGGATCCCGGGGGGTTTTGGGGTTGTGGTGCCGCTCCTCAGCCGGGCACTGCCTTGAGCCTCTCCCCTCTCCGCAGTCCCGGGATGCTGCTGGGAACTGGCTCCTCTACGAGGCCTCAGCCCCAGCCGCGGCTCCTGAGGAAATCCAGGAAGAAAATCACGGGGCTCAGACGTCCCCAAGACCCCTCCCCTGGGGATGGAACCTTTGTCCCCCCCACAAGCCCTGCTGCAGTGCCAGGACAAGGCAGGTGCTGCCCCTTTCTCCCTGGGGACAACGCACCGGGCTCGGGATGAGCAGAGCTGTGCTGGGACACCCGGCGGCATCCCGGGGCTGCGCCGGGGGGATCCATCCCCTGGAAAAGGATCCATCTCCCGCGGGACCCTCCCAACGCACCCTCAGCCGGTGCCGCCCCAGGGAGGGATTTGGGAGCCCGGGCTCTGCTGAGCCCTGTCTTTGCCAAAGCTCGGAACAGCTTAAAATGTCCCCCTGGGATGGGGCTCCAGGTGTCCCCCAGCCGCGGCAGGAGGCTGAGAGGCAAACTCTCCATCACAGCGATGGGGATGAAGTCTCACGGTTACCTCGTTCCTCTGGGACAGCCGGGACTGTGTGGCAGCGGTAGGAGTCCGAACAGCTGGAAAAACCCCCACTAAAAATTAACATTAATTTATTAGAATATTTATGATAAAAACCAAGAATCTCTTTACATGTGGGTTTGGTTTTTTTTTTTCCTTCCTTTTTATACAAGAGAATTTCCATTGCTTTTTTCCTCCTGGAAACAGAGCAGGGCAGCAGGCAGGCGCAGGCAGCGACGTGGGCGCTCGCCCCGGTGACGGAGCCCCGCGGACGCCGGACCCGGGGGTCTCAGCGGGATGTGGAGCGGGGGGGATGTGGGACAGGTGCCCACCAAGGCAGCGGGGCAGAGCGTGGCAAGGCACGGCACAGGGAGGGGACAGCGGCCGGGGGTCCCCGGGGAGGGGGCGGTGAGCCCCCCGTGGCACCCACAGCGAAGGTGGCACATGGCGGGAGCTGGGGGGCACGCGGGGGACGAGGCGACAGATACAGGACACCCCTGAGCCCGGGGAGGGCTGCGAGCCACCGAAACACCCAGTGAGCCCTCCCGAGCCTTGGGGAAAGATGGGTCCTTCCAGGACCCCTGGCACCCCCAGTCGTCCTGTTCCTGCCAACCTTCGGGATCCATCGTGTCCCCACACTGGGGGAGCTGGCCCTGGGCTCTCCCCCAGCTCTTCTCGGTCGCAGGGAGACAAAAAATCCCCCCTGGCACACCCCGGGCCCCGTCTTTGGTTAAGGAGCAGCCGCTGCCGCGCTGGCACAGGGCGAGGGGCTGAAGCTGGCAGAGGGTCCCCATGGGGACAGGTGACAGCAGTTCCAGGAGGGATGGAGATGCTGCTCAAAGCGAGGGGTCCCAGCTGCCCCCCTGCATGGCTCTAGAATATTTATTTGAAAAGACCTGGCATGAAATGTGAGGCCAGGAGGGAGGATCCCAGGCACAGCCGGTCCCACGGGGAAGTTGCCAAGGCAAGGGGGCAGCGGCACGAGCCCGAGGTCCCTGGGGGGTGCACGGGAGCGTGGGTGTGCCAGCCCCGGTGACAGCTCCTGCCGTCCCACCTCTCCGCTCCGGAGCGAGGCCAGGGGGCAGCTAAAGCACAAGTGGGGACAGGGGAAGCTGTGCCATGGGGGAGCGACTGTGGACACCCCTGGTCGGAGCCGGCCGCAGGTCCTGAGTGGGTGGGCACCTCTGGGAGAGCCCCGTGGGGGCTGTGAGGCACCTGCAAATCCCAATCCCGGGCGGAAAATTGTCCGTCACCTCCAGGCCACACTGCCCGAGGAGCCCGGGGCATCCCAGGGCTCCTTCCCTGCTCATTGGGGCCAGCCCAGGGCTCGCTGGGCAGAGCTGTCCTGGCAATCCCAGTCCATCCAGGACGGTCTCCCCTTCCCGAACCCGGTGTGTAGTGACAGGAAACCAAAAAGGAGAGCAAAGAAAGAACAAATGAAGAGAGAGAGAAACGATTTGGAGGCTTTGTGCCAGCAGCTACTGCCCCTTGGGGATGAAGGGCTCCCCCTCCTCGGGCTCTGGCCGCGGGCCGGGGTCGCTCAGGCACCGCAGCATCCGCTGGTTGCTGGGGCTGTCGCTGGGCCCCGGGGTGAAGACGTCGTCAGTCCCGGGGGAGGAAGGCTCCTCCTTCACCCGCATCACCAGCCCCTCCTCATCCTCCTCGGGCGAGGGTGGGAGGCCACTGCAGCCTCCCTGAGGCTCCTCGCTCATCAGGTCCACGGACTCGGGGGACTGTGGCGAGGCCGGGTCGATGGTGATGATGGGCAAGTTCTCCGAGTCCTCCTTGGGTTCGTAGGCCAGCGGGTCTGGGGGGCAGAGAGGGGTCAGGCAGGGAAGGGGGGATCTCAGGGACCCCCCGGTGATGCACCCCAGACGTTTGTTTGGGGCTGGGGTGCCTGGGCGGTGTCGCTGATTTCCAATTCTGCTGTGTAATTCCTTTTCCCGATTTCCACATCCCAGCCGGAGCTGCCGACAGCCCGGCTCCATCGGGAAGGGCGAAGCTGCCCTCTGCTGATGAACCGCCGGCTCCGCAGCCCCGCCACACCCCGACACCCGACACCCGGTCCCCGGAGCAGGAGGGGACACAGGACAGGAGGAACCGAGGATTGCAAAGCAAGTGTGTGATGGAGAAACTGGGAATCCAGCGGCACCAGGGCTGGGGCTGAGCGCTCCTGATCCTCTCTCCTGAGGAGGGCTGGGACGGGCACGGACTGAGACGTGGCTGCGTGGATGGAGCGAGCTGGGCTCCAGACAGAGCCCAACCTGATTTCCCGGTGGGAATTGTGCTGGGAAGCGAGGTGGGTGCTTCTGCTCAGAACAGCAACCCTTTGTGGCTCAGCTGGATGGGTGTGGGATGGGCATGGTCGGGGCTGGAGAGCCACAGGGAGCTGAGGAGGTGCAGGACAGCCCAACCTCCAGGTGCTCCAGGCGCCACTCCTCCTGCAGCTCCCTCCCACCTACCTGAGCCGATGCGAGCCCGGGACATGGTGGGCGAGTCCAGCTTGTGCGCCGGCACCGTCAGGTAGTTGTTCATCTGGAACGGGAGCAGGGCATCGTCACCGGCACGGCCAGGGCAGGAGGGGAAGGGAGGCAGGGAACTGGCCACAGAGATGGGTAGGGAACCGGCCACAGGGATGGGCAAGGAGCAGCAGTGGGATGCAGAGGACAAGGGCACAGATCCTCCCAGCCACGCTCCAGGGACGTGCTTGGAGCCTGGGGCAATCAGAGGACCCCCGAGGCTTGGGGTCACCCTCTGTCATCCCTCAGCCCCCTCCCTGAGCCTTCCCAGGCTGGGAACGCCCCCAGCCCTCGCCCTGCCCAGCCCTGGTGTTCCCCAGCACCTTCTGTTCCAGCTGCCGGGCCTTCTGCCTCCGCAGGAGCATCTGGTTCCAGGCCTCCTCATAGGGGTCGGCCACCAGCGTGTGCCGGTTGTAGGATCGCAGCTGGGGAGAGATCCCAAGGAAAGGAGACGGGTTAAAATCCCACAGGAAAGGGAAAGAAAGGTCACAGCCCCATCCCTCTCGGCGATGGATGAAACAGCCACCAGTGGGCAGAGCAGGTCCAGGCAGGCTCGTGGCTCACCCCTGGTGTGCCACCACGGGATGCCTGATCCTCATCCACCCTGGCCAGCAAGGGTTTAAAGGCTGGGCTCAGCTGCTGACCAAAACAGCCTCCCCCTCCAACTATCCCAGCACCGTCCCAGGGGGAAAAACATCCTGGGGAAGGAGTCAGGCCAGGAGCACAAGGCACAGCAGGGCAGGGACAGCAGGAGTGGAGGGCCCAGCTGAGAGCTGCGTCCCTGCCGCTCCCAGCGAGGCAAAGGGGACACAGTGCCAGGGGACACCTCACCCTCTGCCTGGTTTTCTGCAGGTTATTGCGGAGGATTTTCCGGATCTCCTCCTCCTTGTCCTTGGACAGGGCTGGAAGGACACGCTCCAGAGGGAGGGTCTTGGGGTTGATGTTCCTGCGTGGACAGACAGGATTCAGAGCCACGCCACGATGGCCACGCAGCACCCAAGGGCTGCTTGCCCTGTGGCCACCAGCAGGGAGCACTCAGGGTGCCACGGGAGGGTGCCCAGGGCTGGGAACTCACTGGATGGAGACGGTGGAGACGGCGGAGGGGATCTTGCCAATGCCCCCGCTCTCCACCAGCTCGATGGCCTGCTTCATCTCCATCTTGTGGTAGAAGGCGATGAGCTGGGGCTCCTTGGAGCGCTCCCCCGCGATCAGGCACTTCTTCACATACTTCTTGTTGAAGCGGTTCAGCCTTCCCGGGAGTGTGGGAGAGGAGGAGCAGCCACAGCTCAGCCCCAGCCCTGTCCCCCCTCCCCAGCCCCGCCCAGGACAGCCCTGCTGCGTTCAGTGCTGGGTCCAGTTCAACCAGCACGGCTCAGGCCAGGCTTCCCTGAATCCCTCCCGAGCCAGGGTGTCTCCACAACACCCAGCACCTGCTGGCACCCACTGGGGATGGCCCTGAGCTCCTGCAGGGACTGGCCACTGGCAGCTCCCACCCTGCCCCGGACCTGCTGTGGGTGGTGGGACCAAGGGGCGCAGCCCTGCAGCCCCATTTGCTCTCAATCCAGGGCTGTAATTCCCCACAGGGAGTCTGTGTGTGGATATTAAAGCCTGGGGAAAAACCTGGCACAGGGCTGTGAAACCTTCTGGGTGGTGGGTGGTGACAGAAACCCTTCCCCAGCCACCAAACCTCCCCACTCACTTGTCCTTCCAGTGGTGATGCCCGTAGTGACCACAGATGTCCTCGATCCCTGTCAGAAGGTGATCCAAGAACTGGAAGAGATGGCCCAAGGCGTGAGCAGCTCGGAGGGCTCTTGCCCACCCTCTCCCTCCCCCGACACCCACACTGACACACGGGAAGAGCACTCAGGGCATGTAAAATCAGGGCTGTGAGTCCAGGATGGGCTTTGGGAGGGCAGGATGGACCCACACAACCGGGCTCGGCTCTACAGGCACTGGGGGGTCTGGGTCAGAGCGGGCACTGGACGACACAGACAGGGGAGAGCCCTCGCTCTGCCCCCCTTACCTTGGGCACTGATTTAGGGGCAGTCCCAGTGACAGTGGTGGAGTGGCAGAAGCAGAGAGAGCAGAGGGCTAAAGCAGGCGTGGGGCGGCCGGAGCAGCGCGTTACCTGCGTGTGGATCTCCTCGTTGATGGAGCGCTTGGTCTCCTGCTTCTTCTTCACAGCCAGCAGATCCACCAAGGGCCGGATGGTCATGCCCTGGGGAAGGGGAGGGGGCTACATCTCTGCCCAGGGCACAGCGGTGGCAGTGGGATGGGCTCAGCACAGCCAAACTGCTATCGGTGTCACCGGGCAGTGTTTGGGACGTGGGACAGGGACAGGGTCAGGGATGGAGGGGGGATGTGCTCCCCACTCTCCACACGGCCACGACGAGCCCCCTTTCCCTCTGAAAGCACAGCCTGAGCGCCACCAACCTGCACGAACACGGTGAAGAAGATGACTGTGATGATGGCTGTGAGGAACATGTCCCTCATGCCAAAATGTTTGTAGTCCAGGAGGTATCCGAGGGAGAAGGCGATGGCTCCCCGCAGGCCCCCGTAGGCGATGATGAACTGGTCCTTCGGCGTCAGCTTCACGATTCGGAACTTGTTGATGAACCAGGTGAGGACCAGGACACCTGGGGGAGCAGCACAGTCCTGTGTGAATGGTGAAGGATCCCCTCCAGTCCCAAAGAGCCACCCTGCAGCCCCTCGGGGGCGTGGGTGCAGGTGAGAGCTGTCTGCTCATCTCAGAATCCCTCACCAGCTTCCACCCTGTGTCTGGCACAAGCACGGCCTCAGCCCCATCTCCCCACACCACCAGCCACCAGCACGGGTGATGCCCACAGCGGAGCAGTGCCACCCAGCCATCTCCAGCCTCCCCAGCAAGGCAAACCATCACGGTCCTGAGAGGTCACCATGACCCAAGTGGCCACTCAAGGCGAGGCTGGACAGGGCTTGGAGCAACCTGGTCTGGTGGAAGGTGTCTCTGCCCATGGCACTTGGAACCAGATGGGCTTTAAGGTCCCTTCCAACCCAAACCATCCCATGATTCTCTTACCACCCCAAGGGCTTTGCCACCACGCTGACAGCTCACCCAGCACTCTGGCGATGAGGCAGAAGAGCAGCGTGCTGATGACGAAGGTCCAGTTCCAGTAGTGGTGACCAGCCACGGTGGAGACACCCAGGAAGATGAAGATGAGGGTCTCGCTCACACTGCTCCACATCTTGAGGAAATACTTGATGGTGGTGTGGGACTTGTGGGAGATGTTGGCTTCCACGTAGGGCCGCATGACCACGCCAGAGGCGATGAGCCTGGGGGTGAGGTCGGGGCACTCAGCAGCCGTGGGGACATGGGGTCAGCCCCAAGCCCTGGCCCTGCAGCAGTGCTTTGTGTTCTGACACCCAACCCCAGGGCAGGACAGGCCTTGGGAACCACCAGCAAATATTCAAGGCCTCCAGAGAAGGCAACGCGAGGTTTCTCCTTCCCCTGGCAGGGCAGGAGTGAGCACTGGAGCACAAACCCATCGTCCCGAGCGCTCAGCAGGCTCTGCCTGCTCCTGTGTGTCCAGGAGAACAGGAATGGGCTGCCAGCACCCCGGGATCTGTGGGACATCTCCCAAGACTCACTTCCCTCCTGTGCCTCCTTGCATAGTCCAGCCCAAACACACCCCTGGGCCTCACTGGGCAGGAACTGACCACGCTGGGCCAGCCAGAAGGCTGTGGTTACACCACAGGAAATCCTCCCAAGGGCCCTGGGGACAGGGGGGCACCTGCTGCCCCATTCCCAACTCACGCCATGATGCCGGACAGGTGGAAGAGCTCGGCAGACAGATAGGCCATGTAGCTGTAGAGGAACACGAAGAGCGGCTCGATGACCCGGATGTGGGAGGTGAAGCGGGACGTGAAGGCAGCGATCACCCCGTAAATGACGCCCACCAGGACCCCGCCCAGAGACACCACGAAGAAGCTGAGGAAGCCGAGGATGATGTCGATGATGGTCACCTGCTCGAAGTTGGCAAACTCCTCAAAGAGGTGGTAGAGGACCTGGCAGGGAGAAAGGAGAGCAGGGTTCAAACTGTCCCTGTGGCAAGAGACAGCCTCACCTCGAAGGAGACCTACCTGCACAGGGACCTCCCCTGGGAGCCAGGCACACCTGAGCTGAGCTGTGTCGGTGCTTGGTGACCCCGAGCTGGGTCCTGTGCTTGACCAAGGCTCACACCAAATCTGGCTGCTGGTGCTTTGCTGTGCCAGACACAGACACGAGGGACCAGCTCCCCGTGCTCTGTGCCCACAGGGATGTGGTGCCACCGAAGGTGTGTCTGGGACAGCTCTGCTCTCCAGCTGTCCCAGGAGGGCCTTTGATCCCCAGCCAGAGGCTGTTCCTGTTTTCCCAACGAGCAGGTCAGGACAGATCCAGGCTGGGGGACTCCTGACAGATGCATGGAGAGAAAAGCCACCATCTGCCCTGCCCTGCCCAGCCCAGAGCAGAGCCCAAGCCCTAGAGCTTCTGTAGCTGTGGGAAACCTGAGGGAAAGACCCTGGGCTGTGTTGCCTTCTCCCACCCACAGACACTGCAGAGATGTTAAAGCAGCTGTCAGGATGGGAAACAGGGCATCCTGCAGGAACAGGCAGGGAAAGGGCAAGGTGCCAGCTCCTGCCTGCCAGGGCCAGGCCCTGGGTGGGGCAGGGACAGACGAAAGCATTCCCCAGGGATGAGAGTGGGGACACAGACCCTGCAGGCACCCTTCTGGTGGAAAATGGGGGAGAAGTGCCTGGGAAAAGCCCCGTGGTGGGACAGAGTGTTCTTTGTCACCAGGAACCTTGTCAGCAGGGGCTGAGCAGCCAGCTCCGAAACAGACAGCTGGGATTCGGGACAGGAGCCAGGAAAAAGCAGTGGGTTAGAAGTAAGTGTAGAGGTCAGCTCTGCAGAGAGGAGAAGGCCATGTTGACAGCCAAGCCAGCACCTGGACAGTGGCGTCCTTTGGAAAGGAGCAGGCCTGGCCCTGCCTCCCAAAGGTCCCTGCAAAGCTGCTGCTTGCAGCGGGGCTGAGGGGTGATCCAGGCGGGATGCCAGCCTGGCTTCAGCCCCCCCAGCTCTCCTCTATGCCACGGCTGATGTCCTGCCCTGCCACCTCCTGGGAGCTGCAGCTGGGGGACAGCAAGAGCGACCACATGAGAGGAGATAGAGGGAGCAGCAGCTCCATGGCAGTGCTGCCTGACCCAGCATCAGCCCCTCGTGCTTTCCCTGGCAGCAGCTCCAGCCAGGAGAGCAGATTCCCAGAGCCCATGGCACCGAGAGGCTGACTGGGCACGTGCCCTCAGCCTCCCCAACCCACCACATGAAACACTTCACCTCAACCCACCTCTGCGGTGTTTTAAGCCTCTATTTTTAGCTTTGCACCTGGACAAGGTTTGGTGCAAGTGGAGCTGCCAGGAGGCACCTGCCAGCTTGGGATGGCCCTGACAGCCGCCACCCCGCTGCCTCCAGCCTGAGACGCTCCTGCACCAAAGCAAACCCCCTTCCCTGGGCTGAGGCACTCACGACGGTGACGGCGTCGTTGAGCAGGGACTCCCCGAAGACCAGGATGTGCAGCAGCTCGTTGATGTGGATCTCCTCGAAGACGGCCAGCACGGCCACCGGGTCCACGGCCGAGATGATGCTGCCGAAGAGCAGGTTGGCCAGGAGGCTGATGTGGTTGAGGCCGGGGCCGCCCAGCTGGCACACGGCGTACATGAGCCCCCCCAGGAAAAAGGCGTTCCAGAGCGTGCCCACCACGGCGAAGATGAGGATGGTGCCCAGGTTCTCGGTGAACTGGCGCAAGGGCAGGAAGTAGCCGGCGTCCAGGATGATGGGAGGGAGCAGGAAGAGGAAGAAGATGTCCGACTTGAGGATGGGGGGCTTTTCACCCACCCCTTTGATGAGCCCCCCAACCAGCAGGCCCACCACAATGAGCAGGCAGCTCTCGGGAACGATGCTGGACACTGACGGGATCACGTGGAAGCCTGGAGAGGAGAGAGCAAGACACGTGTTGGGTACAGGAATGGAGGATGCTGTCTGCAGGGGGACAGCCCTGCCGGAGTCAGGGACCAGCTCCCAGCCCTCCCTGCACTCCTTGTGATCTGTCGCTCCTTGTGTGCCTCAGTTTCCCCTCCTGCCCCGCTCTGTCAAGCAGAAACTGCAGCTTAACCAGACCCTGGCACTGCTGGTGCCAGGCCAGAACCCTGCGAGTCCCAGTGCAGCAGGTGACAGCCACCCTTGGGACACGCCGGGGTCTCTCCGTGGCCCCCAGCCCTGCGACAGCCCTGCAGCACAGGCAGCTCTCTCCACAGGAGCTGTCACTGGCTCCAGCTGATCCCGAGCACACGCAGGCAGTGGCATTTCCCTCCTGTCAGACTGCAGCCTGCCCACCCAGTGCCACTGTTCCCAGCGTGCCAGGCTCAGGGCCCATCCCTGGGCAGCCCTGACGCAAGGCACAGGGAGGGGACCTGCTGCTTGGTGGATTTCAGGATGCAATTCCCCTTCCTGGAGGTTTCACATGGCTGGCTGCAGCAGGGACAAGATGCATCCTTGGGGTGCAAGGCAACAGGGAACACATTTTCCCCGTTTTCAATCACAGCCCAGCTCCCAGCGCAGCTCTCTGAGCCAGCCGTGACCCGCTGGGATGACATTCCCACCAAACACCCCCAGCCGGGCATCTGCCAGCACACCAACACCCACAGAAGGATTTTGGGTTCCCTGGATCTTCTCCCAGGCTTTATAATTATTATTTTGAAGCGAGGCATATTTGTTCCCTGGCAAGGGAAGCAGTTTAAAATAAGGCACCCTGCCTTGGCATGCCGTGTTCCTCCGCTCCTTCCGGCCGTGCCATCTGCAGCAATTCCACAACAGATTAAATCCCCTCCAGAACGAGTCAGATCCCCCCGAGCCTGCAGGGGCCACATGTGTGCCACGGCCGGCTCATCCCTCCTCCACCTGCGCAGCGCAGAGCACGGATCCAGCTCCCATGGGAAGAGGCCACACTTCCACAGCCCCTCCCTAAGGACTGCAGCCCCCGGCCCAGCCCCATGCAGGTCCCTGGGGGCAGGATTAGCCCCCAAATTCCACCTGAGCTGCGGGCACAGGCTCCAGCGTGGGCGAGCCCAGAGGATTCATCACACCCGAGGCTCCAGGCACCATTCCAGCTGCTCCAAAGGGTCGCTGGTGCTGGAGTGGTGCTGGAAGGAGCCTGGGTCCCACCTCGGCTTTGCCACAGCAGCACCAATCCCCAGCAAATGGCTCGATGGCTTTGGCTTCAGGCACGAGGGGAGGCCGGGAAGAGATGGGAACATCCAAACTCTCTCCCAACACCCAGTCACCTGCATTAGGGACTTCCCAGCCCGGATGCAGTTCCTGATTTACTCCCATGGGGTTTTCCTTCTTTCTTGGATCCCCTGGAGCCCACCCAAGCTCTGAGCACCCCAAGGCAGCCCTGGCTGCCTGTGGGAGGGGAGGTGATAATCCCTTGCCCATGCACAGCTCATGCAAACACCGGGAACCACCGACCCTTCCAGCACACCGGGCAATTTCTGGCTGGGATAAGGCTTAAAGCCACACAAGCAGCGAGAAGCCAGCAGCAGATCAGTTTTTGCTTGCTAAGTATGTTCAATCATGAATAAAACACAAACACTGACAATTAAGCATCTCTCACTTCTTCCCCACAGGCCCCAGGATTCCATCAAACTGGAACATTCGTGTGCTGATGGGAATTCAATGGTTTACAGCCTTTTTGTAGGGCCCTAAAAATACACTTACACGGGCTGCATTTTAATTATGCCTTTGATTTCACTGAATCTCAGCCATTTTTTGCTCCCTGCTTGCTCCACTCAGTATTTTTAGAGCATTCCAGAGCTCATTGGTACCAACCTGCTGGTGGGATCCTGCTCCGAGTGCTGAGCCAGCATCCCCCTTTGGGATGGGGGTGACTGGTGGGAAGGAACGGCCTCACTGTGGGGATGAGGCCAGGCAGGGGTGAACGGGTTTGATCCCAGCTCTGTGCCTGAACTTCCCTCCTGGAAGATGAGGAAGGCTGTGGCAGGATGCTAGGAGATGAGGATGCCCGGCCACGGGCACATCCAGGGGCAGCAGAAAGGGGAATAAGCCTCAATAATGGCTTTAAAGATGATGATGATAGTAGTAGTAATAATAATAATAATAATAAGCATCACACACCACCAGAACCATTAAGAGCGAGACAGTCGAGTTAAACGTGAACCCCGAGAGCGTGTGCAAACACGGAAAAGGAAATCCAGGAGTTAACAGTTCCCATTAAAGCAGCTCCTTGCCCACATCACACACCCAGCAAGGCACACACGGGGATGGCTCTGCTGGTGGTCAGCAATTCCTTGGGTTGGGGCAGAACGGAATTAGGGACTGGAATCCTGGTTTTAACTGCAGTCTAAGCACTTGAAGACCTGGAGGAAATCCCACCCTCCAAATTGAAGAGATTTTGGGCAAGGAAAGCTGGCACTGACAAGGTTTGTTCCGCAGCTTCTGAACATCTCTGGTCTTTATTTTGGGGTCAGCGGATTTGCACGGGGCAGTTGAGGGCAACATCAGGAATTTCCCCCAGGAGGTTTGCAAGTGTGAGGGCTCCCATTCTGGCTGCCAAAGGTTCACCCCCATCCCTCCAAGGAGGAGCTGGGCTGCTTTTCCCAAGGCTCCGGCTGCTGGCGGATGCAGTGCCATGTAAATATTTACTCCCAACCAACCAGCCTGGTTGGAGACTCTGCCCCAACGTGGATTTTTCCTTCCTGGGCTATACCTGGGTCACTGGGTGCTGTGCCTGGGGTTATATGAGCTGCCTCATGACTCAAACGCCACCATATCTCATCTGCTCCCATCCTCAGCCCAGGCAGGAGGAGCCTGAAGGGACATGGAGGGAAGGGGAGGCACCCAATCCAGACCCAGCATTCCCACCCTGGGGATGTCAGAACCAGCCCGATCCCTCTCAGCATCTGCCTGAGGTGACACTTCCCCCTCAACTGAGGCTGAGGAATCTCCATGCCCTGAGGTGCTCACAGCCCCTTGGAAAACCCCTCCCAAGGCCAGGAGGGAACGATTTGCAGCTTGTCATTGCCCCAGCCCTTACAGCTCCATATGGCACGGGATCCAAGGTCAGGCTTAGGCAGAGCTCTTGCAGCGCTCCCCTGGTTTGAAGACCTCCCTCAGAACACTATAAGGACATTTTAATCAAACCTTGGATGAAGGAAAGGAGGCAAAGCCTTCAGGCACTTTTCTGATCCAGGCCAAGTTGGGGAGATGTGACATCTCCCACCCTGTGTGGCTCCCACCACTGGGACATTCCTGGAGTCGGAACTGCAAGAGGCTCTGCAATTCCCACGGGCCTGAAAGATGCTGGTGTTCAGACGTGATAAATAAAGAATAAAACTAACTAAAAAAAAAAGTTAAAAAAAAATATAATGCTGATGCTGGAGCCAGCCTGCACCAGGACAGAGTGTGCCAGCCCTGGGGACAAGGGGACTGTCCCCACGAGCCAGTCCCTGCAGCTGGGGATTGCCATCAGCTGTCACATCCCCCTGCAGGTTGAATTTGGGTGGCATTAACATCCCCTCCTTCCACAGGAGGAAGAGAAATATGAAGGAGGAGGGAAGAAAACCCGTTTAGTTGGTGTTTAGAGCCGGAGCCGGGTAGGGACGGGGAGGGAGCGGGGCAGGGAGCACACGGCGGGGCTGGAAGGGCTCGGCACATTCGTGGTTAAGCCGGATGCTCCTGAGGCTTCACCCCAGATTCCCAAGCGCCCACGCATGGGGACACGGCCTCGGGAAAGCCAGGATGCTCCCAGGGTGACGTCTGTTAGCCAAGAGGAGGCGCGAGAAAGGAGAATGGTTACACAAACCCCCATCCTCCCAGGCTTCCCAGGTTTATTGCAGCAGCTGCAGGCTCCAGCAGGCAGGCGCAGAGGAATCACTCAATTATTAACCAGGGTTAGGAGCTCTCCCAGCCCCGGAGATTCTGGTCTGGAAGGAGGTAGTAGGTGAGGGGTTAGTGTGGGCCAGGGGGTGGTGAAGCCCCCCAGGTGATGCTCTCTGCAGCCCTGGGGACCCCGGGTGCTGGTCTGGGCTGCAGGGTGGGAGCGAGCGGCCGTGGCTGGGCGTGGAGCTGAGCAGCTGGAACAGCCCTGGGAGAAGGCACAGGGTCTGGGAAGGAGGCAGCGGGGGAGCAGGCATGCTCAGAAGGGCTGCCCTTCTGAAGGACACTGCAGAGAGCAGGGCTGGAGGAGACACACGTGTCTGACAGCACCGGGGCCCCTCCGAAGGCCACTTTAACCCTTCAGGACACCAGGCTGGCAGGGGCTGGGTGGGCCCTACAGAGGGGCAGCAGCAATCCCGGGGTGAGGGATGCAGCCAAGTGTGGACACCCTCCCACGTTCCCGTGTGACACAGGCACCACGGAGAGCCCCCACACATTGACACTTTGCTGGCTGAACCCCAAAATCACTGATGTGTCACCAGGCCCGGGCACAAGCGATCCACAAAGCCGTGACTCAGCACCATCCCCTTCTCTCTCCGTGCTGAAGAGCAGCAGGGAGGGAAGGGAAGGAGGGCTGGGCTGGGCTCCAGGGTCCGCAGAGCTCTGAGCCCCTGGGATCTGGCTCTCCCACTCTGTGTTTTGGGGAGGTGGAGGGTCGAGGATGGGAGGTAAGACCCCAGCAGGGTTAAAGCCCTGTGAGGGTGGCGATGCACTAACAGAACATTTTGCAACTGGCCCCCAGGGGAAAATCCATCCCAGTCTTCCAGAGTTTGGCTGCAGCTTCTTTCCATTTATCCTTTTCCCTCTCAAAAACCCACACTGGATTTCTCTCTTCCCTTGCCTGAGCAGCAGTTGCCCAAAGATCAGCCAGGCTCTGCTGACGGCTCCAGAGGGCCATCAGGGGATGTGGGGATGTCTCAGCCCTGCTGTGCTTTTCCCTTGGAAAATGGAGCCGGATCCAGCGGCTTCCAGCAAAGACAGGGAGCAAGGAGAACGGAGAGAGCTGCACCAGATGTAGCAGGGAAGCCTCGGGGGAAGGGGATGAAAATTGAACTTGCCCAAAAGGAATTAAAGAGCTGGTGATTTACACCTATAAATAGAGCGAGGCCATGGCTCGTGTCACCCTGCCAGGAGAGGGGGTAAAACCACCGTACTTAAATTACATCCATTGCCTCTCACAAGCTCCAACGTCACCATGTGCCCTGAAATCCCAACCCCACAGAGCTCCAACCTGGCTTATTCCCACAGCCATCCCACTGGGAGGGCACATGTGGAGCCATGACGCAGTCTGGGCTTTGCCAAACCCTCTTCTGTTTCACCAGGGATCAGGCAGGGTTTTAACACAGGTCCAGGTCACCCCAGTGCTTCCCTGCAGCTCTTTTCGGGTTGGTTTCAGCAGTTGAGGTTGATTTGGGCAACCTTTTAAGCACACCTTAAGCCAACCTTTTAAGTGGCTTCAACGCCCAGAACGGAAAAGCGTTGATTTTCCACCCCAAAATGCCATTTCCTGGTGAGAAGTTGACTTCTTGTTTTTTGTGTTAAGACGCAGGTACAGAAAGTGCTTCTAAGCAAAACAATTTCCTCCAGAACAAACCAAATGTTTCATTCAAGCCTCATTATTTTGTTGCCGCTAATTACGAAGCAAAGCCAAGAACCAGGAGGGTAATTAATTTATGCTGCTTTTTGTGAGTCACTGAGTGAATGCAGATCCCACACAGGGGCCACAGAGCCACCCCCCAAACCTCACCATGGGCACAGCGTGCAAAGCCAGCGCAGCGAGAAGGGAAAAGCAAAACATCCAGCCCTGATTTGGGGTCACTCCTGCACCCCAAACTCGGCTGGGCAGGGGCTGCAACCCCGCTGGTGCTCAGGACTGGTTAAAATCCACGAGCATCCAACACTGTCCTGCAGCCTCCAGGCATTTTCAGGAGTCAGGATCAACTTCATCCACGTAGGATGGGAGGGGATGAAGCCCTGGGCTGGTTCCCCCAGGGTCTGCCTGCCCACGGTGCCCAGCACAGCCTCGCCGTGACCCCGAGCAGCTGGACTGCCCACAACACCCCCAAAGCCACGCTGTCACAGCCAATACCCACTGGGACCCCCTGCCAGGTGACGAAGGGACAGTTTTATTTTCTCTTGGTGTGACATTGTCACCCTGTGCCTACAGTTGCTCACCCAGCTCGGCCCCACCCCGCAGCTGCCCCTGGTTTTACCCCTCTTCCCCACCTAATGCAAACAGAGGGGGCAAATGGAGGGAGGTCCTGCGATAGGAGCCCGGGGGCTGCCTGGTACAGCCCCAGCTGCCCCAGCCCCGTGCATCCAGCCCCAGCGCCTGCAGCCAGGCAGGTGTGTGTGGGAAGGTGACCTGGCTGGACCCTGCCTGCTTTGCAGGGGATAAGAACACGGCTGATAGCATCGGGTCAGCCCTTGGGTGACTCAAAACCTGAAAGCCACAGGACAAAAAGCAGACACGGCCAGGTACCAGCCTTGCTGCAGCTCAGCCAAGCAGCCACAACCCCTAACTTGAGCCAGCTCCATGCAGGAAGACTCGTGAGAAATGGCTTGGTCAAGCCCTCAAGGCATAGCCACATCAGCCAAAGCAGGAGTGCTGGCTAGTGCAGCAGCAGGGAAGAGCCCTTCAGCCCTGGGAAACAACAGAGGCCTCCCTGCATCGCTGTGTGAGGAGGGGCTGGCGGGGACGTGCAGCAGGGCTCTGATGTCTGACAGCTTCCCAGGGCACCATCCTCCTGCAGCAGCAGCTCCCAGGTAACTCCCACTGGCAGGCCCTGAATAAACCCTCTGATGGAAGGGGAGACAAATGCAGACACCTCATCTGAGGCAGCTGGAGGGAGCAGCAGTGCACTTGCCTTTCCGAAATCTCACTGTTCCCTGGGGACCTCTGGGGAGCAAAGCCCACATCCCAGGACAGGATAAACACAGAATAAGCTGCAGCCAGAGCCGTTCCCCTCAGGAGGGTGCTGAGAGCTTCCCATGCTCCATGCACAGAGGGGATGGATGCCAGGGCACCAGCAGGAGCGATGCTGGTGTGGCTCTCTGCAAGGTCAAGGTGCCAAGGACAGTTCAGAGACGGTCTGGGAGATGAGGCTGGGCTGTTCTGTGCATGGAGCCTTTTGGAGAGCAGCTATTTAGAGCCATTTCATGCATTGGAGCTGCTAACGGTAATCATGGGACGGGGTCTGGTGTGCTGTCAAACCAGCTGTTGGGGTGGGGCACGGAGGGGAGGGTGAGCAGGGGAGGGGGCTTCAGCTCCTTCCCACCCAGCACCAGCCACTGGGGACAGAGGGCAAGGACCTGAGCCCTGGCACACACAGCAACAGCAGGGCAAGGGCAAAGCTTCTTCTGGCAACTGAGTGCAAGGACAAAATCTCCTCTGGTATCTCAGTGCCTGCAGCAACATCATGTAGGAATGTGCCTCAATCCCATGCCAGCCACAGCAGGCACTGCCACGCTCCAGAGGGATGCAGGGAGTGCCAGACTGCGAACCCTGGTGATGCAGCCCCCTCGCAGCCATGAGCACCAGCACAGAAATTCTCAAGGATGATGATGGCAGCACTACCAGGAAACCACGAGGCCGTCCTTCCCATGTAGGGCCGGATCTGGAGATGCAGAAAGGTCCCCAAAAAGCTGAGCAGACAGGGGAACACGACCGAAGGCGTCGCTGCATCCTGCAGCAGCCAGAGCCAGGAGCTGCATGCAGATGAGCCCAGCTCCCCACCTGCCCTGACACCCTCCAGGAGCAACACCCTCCCCTCGGAAAGGCAAACCCCATCTCCCTCCCCCAGCACAGTCCCGGCAGGGTGCAGGGCAGGCGGCTGCTGTGTGAGTGCTGCAGGTGTGCTGGGACCCCGCGGCAGCGCTGCAGTGCTGCAGAGCGGGAGAGGACGCAGCGATCCCGGCTCTGAATCACGCGCAGGCACCCTGGATCTCAGCCTGCCAGGATGGGCGGCCCCCCTGCCAGAGCCCGCTGTGTACACTCAGAAATGAGCTGTTTACATGGGGAATGCAACGATAACACGCAGATCTCTTCCCTGGCTCAGCACCCGCTCTTCCCTCCAGCACAGGGATGGGCGGCCGCTCCTCGGTTTGCTTCTTCCCCATCTGAAGGGGCTGCGTCCCTCTCTCTTTCCAAACACCATGGGACAGCTCAGAGGAGCCTGAGGAGCCTTTTGCACGATCCAACGCCCGGCATTCCCTGCAAAGCAGACACTGCTGAGCCTGCGGCCAAAGAGCCACCAGCAATTCCTCCCAATTAAACCTCACTGCCCTGAGCCTGGGAAGGACTGGGAAGACGTGGAGCAGCAGCCTCCTGAGAGGAGAAGGTGCCCACACACAACCACAACATGCCCTGAGAACAATCCATGGGCAGAGGCCTTTAGCAGAAACACTTGAACGTATTTTTATTTGGGAGCAGTAAGAGCACGTACCCTGGTTTTATCTTGAAGCACTCACAAGAAATTAACAGATCAATTGGGAGTCTTTTACAGAACTGGTATTAATTTCCTCCCAGCTGTAAAAAGGAAATGAGAGACAAAAGACATTAAATGGACTTGCCTAAGTCCCCAAGTGAATCGTGTGAGAGCTGGCGTGAGAACCCAGCAGCTCCCAATTTCCAGTCCTGTGTTTAGATAACGCTTCTCCTTCACACCAGAAGGAAAGCCAAGGACACTCTGCAAGAAAAGCAGATATTAACAAAGACCTAATTTCCATTAAAGACTGAGAGACCCAGAGCCCTCGGACCTCGTCACCCCATGGCTGCAGCATTCCAAGCTGGGAGGAAAGCACAGAGTCAATGAGCAGCGATGGCTTGGGAGGCTTCAAGGCTTGGTGCCACCACATCTTGAAAAATCCTCTCAGGCCCAGCTGTGCGTGGAGCAGCTCTCCTCCACCTCTCTCCATGTCTAGAGCTGCCCCGTGACAAGATGCCAAACCCACCCTTCCCTGCTGAGCTTTGACAAACCAGTCAAGGGTTTGGCGCTGCGTGTCACTGGTGACTGCGGTGCTCCGGTAACCCCGATCCCTGCTGACTGCATTCCTCCAGCGGGCATGTTCCAGAGCCGCTCCCAAACCACAGCCTGCGATTACCAAACCTGTTCAGAGCCTCTGGGCAGGCTCCACGAAGTTTTTCTAGGGCGGGACTGTGAATCTTTACCAACCCATGGCATTCACCCAGCAGGAGCCGGGCACGGAGGCACACGGGGACAAACTGCCACCCAGATTTCCGCTGTTGTTGCTCCAAGACTCATTTTGACTTTTTCCCACCAGCTCTGGATGGGTGCAGCTCACAGCCAGGCCTGCAAGGCTGGGATCTTCCTGGCACAGCTCATTTACCCTGGAAAACTGAGTTTTCTACAGGGCAACAGCATCCTCATCCAGGTTTATATCCTTCAAAACACAGCAGCTGGACTTGAGCATTTTGAGGAGGTTTAAGGTCTAGAAAAACTTCTTTAGCTCCAGGGAAAGGGACAAGGAGCTAAACATAACTCACTCTCATCAGCCATGCTCTTCCCAGATTCCTTCAGCTGCTGCAAGGCGCTGGATGCCATGAATAGCTGATTTAGGAGGGGTCAGTGCCAGGGGATTTCTGGAATAGAATCCTCCCAGTTAACATCTGCGTGGTGCAAAGGGAACCTTCGCACTGTTGGATGCAGATGGTGGATGCTCTAGAGCAGAAGGGACCCAAGGTGATGTGAAGAGACAGTGCCTGGTCACCCTAAATAAGGCTCCAGTCTCTCTCCCAGCTCCTTGCCCTCAGCCACAGGACACAGCATTAAATTCCCAGTTCCTGCTGACCCTCGAGGCCTTGAGGGGAGTTAAACCTGACCCAGCCTGAGGTGACCATAGACAAACTCCCCAGGCAGAGCGATGCCAATCGCCCTTCCCAGGAAGGGCAGATTTCCTACCGGGAACATGGGCAGGAAAGACAAACAAAAGCTTTTCAGGAAATAACCTGTTGGTCTCCACTTGGACAGCAGGGAGGAGGTAATTGCAATTAGCACTGATTACTACCGGGCTTTGCAAGCCCAGGCAAAGTGACACCACTCTCAGCACACGCCAGCAGCGCGTCCAGAGCCAACACAAGCACCCGGCCACTGTCACCTCTTCCCCAGCACACAGAGACTCCATTCCAGCCCTCCAGCACCATCCCCAGCCAGGATGCTTTTCACACCCAGCCGAGCTCCTGGGAGCAGCTGCTCTCCCTCCACGCAGCAGCTGAGACAGGAGAGGAGCTGTTCCTTGCAAAGGGACCCCCAGGGACCAAGGCTGCTGTGGGAAAAGCGTTCCCAAGGGAAACTGAGGCACTAACAGGGCTGGAAACACCAGCTCTTCTCTTTAAAGGCCTGTATGCGCTGCAATCTGTGCCCCTGGCGTGTCTGCTGTTAAATCTCCAGCAGCGGGGTGGGAAGCTGCCTTCTCTCCACATCCGTCATTAAGATTTAGCATGCCATGACTCCAAAATGCAGAATAATTCCAGGCACTGGAAATAAACTGCTGCCAAGGGGTGTCTGCCTCTGCAGATGTGTGTCTTGCACAAGAGAGGGGAATTATTTCCCTAGCAGCACCCTCTGCTAAGCGGGATTTAAGTGCTGTCCCTGGAGGTCGATTGTATTGCAACTTTCTGGAGACAAAGACCTCGAATGCTGAGATGTTTGTGAGTGACTTCTGGGCAGCCCAAGGAAATTTGCGTGTTCTCTTCTGACTAAAAAAGCACGTTGCATTCCTCAGCTTTCCACTCAAAACACCTCCCCAACTCAGCTTTCCACTCAAAACACCTCCCCAACTTCCAATGAGCCTCAGTCGTGCCCTTCTCACACAGGCAGGTCCTTGGAAGGAACCCCAACACATGGGGGGTGATGTAACACCAAATTTTTGTACCACCACAGGTGACACACCACCAGATCCATTCTCAGCGCTCCACTCCAAGCTAGGATCAGCCTTGGATCTCGCCTTTTCTGACAAACAGGCAGCAACAAGTGTGTGCACGCCCGCCTGCTGAGCTTTTAATTTGGTTTCTTCCTTCCCAAGAAGAAACACGGAAGTTCTGCTGGCCCAGGAAAGAGCCGAAGAACAGAACATGATGAGAGAGCCATCCCTCAATTACCACAGAACTGGAAGACACCGGAAAATCAGAGAGGGCAGTGAGACATCCAACACCAGGCAGAATAGATGGTGATGGAACAGCTTGCCTACGGTGGTACCTCAGTGGAGTGAGAGGATCAACCATCAACACTTGGTTCAACTTAAAGCATCCCCTGCTCCTCTGCTGTCCCCTTGGAAGCTGTCTGGCCCTAATCTCAAAAAACTGAGGTTTTCATCAAACCTACATCAGCAGTTTTGAGCCCCAATGGGTGAGAAAAAGCTGCTGCTGACTCAGGGAGCCCAGTGAAGACAGGGGGATGAGGTGCAACCCAGCTCCAGCTCCACTCAGCATGGCTGTGTTTTCACAGAGTATTCCGTGTGGATTTTGGGTTTTATTTGAACAAATTAGGCCTTGGAGACCCAAAAGAGAAGGAAAAAAAAAAAGAAACTAAATGTTTACAAGGCAGCTGCAGTAATTCATCCCCCTTATTGCTCTTCCTCTGTTGGTGCCCACAGCTCACACGGTGCTGTAGCAAAGGACTGACCCTGGAACAGGCTCATAGCCCCCATCACCTCTGCATCTACAGCCAAAACCAGGGCTTGCAGGAGGGAAAAGGGGAAGGATTATGTCAAAGACGTATTTATTTGCAAGCCTAATGAGCATCTGGTTTGTACTACAGAGATATCTGTGCACAAGAGGGGCTGCAGTCCCTCTGTGCCACAGGATTACTGTCACCCCAAGAACGACCCTCTGCTCTCCACCACCTCCTGGTTTTCCCTTCTCCCATGTGTAATTCTCAAACCCCAAAGGAGACTATTTAGCTACGTTAATTGCAGACAGAAGACTTGTCCTCCACCCCACTAATTCCCAAGGGAACTCCAGCATCTCCGGGTATCGTGGACAAGCCATGGTTGGGTGATTGGGCAATTTGGGAGAAAGGATTTGAACCAAACAGGCCAAATATTGACACATTCTGCTCTTAGCCCACAAACCAACCCAGGTCACCTGGAGGTCCCAGGGGAGGAACAACTTCATGGCATCTCCCTGAAAGCCAGGCCAGCACCAATGTGAGCTCTGGCTGCCACAGGACTTGCAACACCCACATCCCAAATTCCACCTGCAGCCCGTGTGGGAAGCCAGCCTATCCCTGACCCCAGCATCCGGTCTCCAAGCCTTTGTTGATAAATGGGATGAAATAAAAGCTTTGGTTCCTGAGGCCCTTGAGGTCCAGAAGCTGCCACAGGCACAGCACAGGCGGTGGGGTCCCTGCAGGGAGCAAAGCCATGGCTGTAACAGAGTGTAATCCTGCCTTAATGGACATTCGGGCTCGCCAGGGAGGAATGGCTGTGATTACAGACCTGTTCTGCTTTTCCCATTCCATCACCATGCTGTATTTCACAGCAGGAACCTTTCACTCTTCCAGCCATAATTAAACTAATGGTTTCCTCAGATCCATGGAGGGAACAGTTTGGATGTTTTTTAGCTCAGACACCAGCAATGGGCAGATCAGGGAGGAAAAAATAAATGCCGTGGCTGTTCTTTCTGAGATGGCAAAGCAGGGGAAAAAGGAGCCAGAGCATGTGTTTGGATCATTCCCCAATAAGGAAGTGGGAATGCAACACGTCTGCATTGGAAGAGACTGTTTAAATTCATTATCATGACAATTTACACTTCTGTGGCACAGCTGCAGCAGTACTCCAAAATCCTTTGCCAACAGTCATTCCCCAAGGCCCAGCTCCCCTGGAACAGCTCCCCGAGACAAGTGAGGACACCGGGGTGATCTCAGAGCACTCACACCACAGCGCCTGCAGTCAACACATGATAAGCCAGGTTGTAACACAAACATTCCCACCAAGAATAAGACAAAGATTTCCCTCTGGCTCAGTGAGGGAACCTGCATCAGCCAGTCCCAGGATCCAGAAGGAACAGCCCCTTCCACCAGCCCGGCTCTGCCGATGGCCATCCCAGCAAGGCCGGCCCAGCACGGCCCTCCTGGCGCCCGAGAGGCCACCTTTGGGGTGGCAGAAGGGCCACAGAGATAACTCCAGCACTCTCATCCCGCACATCGGACACACGTGTTCCGAACACAGGGCAAAGCTCTTCTGGGAATGTTTCTTTGCTGTCCCTTTCCCAGCCTCGCAGAGGCGTCCCCACGCCAGCGGCTTTGCTCCGGGGTGTTTCCACTGTGTCTGGTCTCAAGATCCAGTTCCTCCATCCAGTGCCACCACCACAGCAGGTTTCCTACCCTGCTTATCACCCTCTGCCCAAAGGAATCCTCAAGTTCCTCAACTCGCAGGGCTCTGTAAGACCTCGGGGTGCCCCCTCCAAAAGCCCCGATTTCAGGGCAGGGATGTGGGTTGATAAAACATTTGAGAAGCACCCAAGTGTTTTAGCACCCAAGAGTTTTAGCGCCCAAATGTCGCTGCCAGCCAGCAGCCACCAGCTTCTACAAATGTTTCTCTGGCAATTTTGAAGTCGTCTCTCCTCCATGTGCAGGAGCCACCCCCCATGCCCTGAGCCCCCGTGAGGCTCCACAACCCCACCTGCACCCGTCATGTTCTGCTCTTCTTCTCCCAGCTCCTATCGCCAGCTCGCAGGCTCCAAGAGCTTCCTTAATCTCGCTCCTCCCCAGGCACAGCAGTGCTGGGGACCATCGGTGCTGTCCAGAGGAGCGTCACTGAGCACTGGTGCTGCGCTGGCACGCTGGGCTGAGATGTGACACCAAACCTCCCCAAGGCACCAGCGTGTCCCCACGTAACCCAGCGCTGCCACAGCTCCCTCTGCTCGCTGAGCACAGGCTCCGTCCCCGGCTCGTTTTACACCAGCCCAACACTCGCACGGTGGGGACAGCTCGGCGAGCACCAGGCTGTGCTGGCAGCCGTCCCTCGGTCTGGAGGGGCAGGGAACACTCCCGCCACAACAGCGCTGCGAAGGGGAAGGAGAGACAGAGCAGTGACTCAGTGACTGCCACAGGCTCCAAACCCAGCGAGCAGCGTCGGGCACACGGCGAGCCAAGGAGCTCAGCTGCGAAGCGGTGCCTCGTGGGGAGGTCATCGGCGTGGGCACGCAGGGAATGATGTCCCTGTGCCCTGGGTCTGGCTGAGCTGGAGCTCATCTGCCCCACAACAGCCCCCAGAGTGCACCAACCCTACCGTGCCTGCAAGGGGGTTGATAATACCCCGTGCTTTGGCTGCTGCTGAGTGGCGCTCAGAGCATCAAAGCTGCCCCCAACACTCGCCCCTCGCCAGGAGCTGGGGGTGGGCAGCATCCTGGGAGGGGACACTGCTGGGACTGCCCCAAACTGACCAAAGGGATATTCCACACCACATAAAAGCAAAGAGAAAAGAGGAAGAGAGGGTGGGCAGTTCTAATTACGACATCTGCCTTCCGGAGCAGCCCCTACGCGCCTGAAGGTACTTCCCAGGAAGTGGCTGGACATCATCTGCTGATGGGAAGTAGAGAATAAATCTCTTGTTTCCCTTTGTTTCCACACATGACCTTTGCTTTTGCTTTATTAAACTGCCTTTGATCCATTAGGTTTTTTTCCATCCTAGTTTCTCCTGCAGAGGAGGGCAGTGACAGAGCAGCTTGGTGGGCACCAGGAGTCACAGAATCATGGAATGGTTTGGGTTGGAAGGGACCTTAAAGCACATCCAGTGCCACCCCCTGCCATGGGCAGGGACCCCTTCCACCATCCCAGGCTGCTCCAAGCCCCATCGAACCTGGCCTTGGACACTGCCAGGGATGGGACAGCCACAGCTGCTCTGGGCCTCACCACCTTCTGAGTGAGTTCTTTCTTAGATCTAATCTAAACCTGCCTTCGTAAAACCACTTCCCCTTGCCCTGTCACTACAGGCCCTGGTATGAAGCCTCTCTCCATCTGGGGGAGATGGACTCCCAGAGAAAAAAAGCAGAGGCACCACCCAACTTTCAAATCTTGGGCTCAAGATGTAAATTTTAGGTTACTTTCCAGCCAAGGTGAACCCACCACACCCTGAGAATCCCTTGAGTGGCGGAATGGCCAGGATACTCCAGGGAGGCTGGGAAGCCATCTGGTGCAGACAGACAACAGGACATGCCTCAGTGGAAGGTGGCTAATGGCATGTGACTCTGCTTTCTGGCTTTAGAAGGAAGGGCCAGGATGGGCTTTGGAGACACAGGTAGCCCCAACTCTTCTCCAAGGTGGGTAAGAGCTGGTGCTCCCCACAAAGCTCTGCCTGCTGGGCCCCAGCACAGCCGGCAAAGGCACTGCTGACCACAATCTGTTATTTACATTCCTGACTCACTCCTTCCCTTTCCCCTGAAACAAAAAAGTATTTACAGTCAAACTTGAATTCCCCTTAACATCTCTGGGAGCCACGTGAGCTCAAAGGTCAACCCTCAGAGTGAGGAAACCAGGTTCTCCTGCTGAGAAACCCCTCAGCTTCCCAACCACTCCCTGGGCACGGTGTGAAGGAACCCTTACGATATCCCTGCAAAACCTTGGAGAAGGGCACAGAGAGCTCCTGACTGGGGTGTTTTGTGAAAGTCTGACCACCTGCAGCAATACAACAGGTTGAGACAATGTCTGGTTGCAACTTTCAGCTGCAAAGGTTTCTCCTGGCAAAGTCAGGCCACTACCAGACGTGATCTGAACATGGTTGTAGCTGTCCCTCACTTCCTCTTCCCCTACACAGCCCCAAAATACCATGTGAGTATTAAGTAAAGCAGCCAGCACCAGCTTCCCCTTCTCCACCGGGATTAACAAAGCAGGAACAGCCCACGCCCACAGGACATGCTGGGGGGACACATCCCTCTGTGCCCTGTCAGGTGAGGAGTCCTCCAGGAACCAACATCTCTGAGGCATTTTACAAAAACTGCAGCAAGAGGGGAAGGGCTCAACTCACACCTTTGATTCCCCAAACAATCTCACAGTGAGAGCTGCTGGAGAGAGGACAAATCCCCTGGATGGGACAATGGGGATGCATTTGAGCCTGAAGAGCTGTCCAAAGCATCAAGAGCAGCAACAGGGGGAAACTGAGCAACAGGACAAGGTCAGGTTGCATCTCCTGGCCTGGAGCAGAGCCCTGTGAGTACTCCTGAGCTCCTCGACATGGTCACCCTGCACTACCCCTGAGGACAACACCCTGAAGTGACTCACAGGGTTGAAGACTCAGTTTTGCAGCAACCTGTGGCTCAATCACCAGCTTCAACCCAGCAAAGAGGCCTGTGGAGATGAGGAAGGGCAGTCAGGAGGTGCCAAGCTGTCATGCGCAGCCCACGCTGCAGGAACTCCTGCTCTTGGAGTAAGAAGATGTTTGTCCCCTCAGAATTTTGGAGGATCACCCTGATGCATCAATAAATGCACACTGACAGGATGGGGAGAAAGAGGAAGCACTGCAAATTCCTGTTCTGTTTATCAACCCCCTTCCCCTCTTCATGGAAATGGGATGCTGCAAACCCTGTCCAGTTTGGGGAGCCTGGAGCTGTGTGAGCCTCATCCCACCACCCCAGGTTGTACTGCCAGCAGCACCCAGTTGTGTAAGAGCTCTCCCTGGGCGGAAAAAAGCCTATTTTCTGCTGCTGAACAACATCCTGTGATCCAGGGCAGGATAGATGAGGCTGGGATACGGACACAGAGCAGCGAGATCTTCTTTGCAGCTCACGAGCAGAGGGAGCTGTACCAGCAACTTGGGAACTACGTGCCAAGGCAGCACGAACAAGAAATGCAGAACCCTGGAAAGGAGGCCAAGGAAAAGGGTGTCCCAGGACTGCCCTGCTGCCAAGGCCCTGTCACAGGTATAGGTAAGCTAGGGTGTGGATTTTGGCATAATCAGCATCTCTGGAGCTCTGCAGAGCACCTGCCGCCTCCAAAGACCTTCGCCAAACATGCAGGGCAGCCTCTCCTAAAATACAGCCCTTAAAACACGCAGTCTTGCATAATATTTGTAGCATCAAAGACGCGACAGCCGGCAGACACAACTTTTCCTGCAGCACAAATGAGCCCTGACTCCAGGCAAGGGCGGCAGGAGCAGCTTCCCACAGCACCAGTGACTGAGGGCTCCCATGGGTGCTCCCACCACGTCCATCCATCCCCCCGGAGCCGCTGCCCGCTGCCCATTCTGGTGTTTTCCAGCGCGGTTTCTCCCGTGCGCCCCGGCAGGGCCGCAGGCCATTGGCCCCTCCTTTCTCCACCAGCTTCCGCACAGATATTCCTGATTTCATCACTCTTTGCTCTCCGAGCAGGGCTGAAGGCGCAGTGCAACAGCGGAGCTCGCTGAGCACGCGCCGGGAGAGCCCTGAGAAAGGAGATTTCCCGGCTGGAGAGAGGCACCTTCCAGCCAAACGTGCCCAAGGTTGTTTTGGGCAAAGCCAGGAAGGCATAAACCCCATGGATCCCACCTGGTTCCACCCTGTCCTGAGTGCTTGCCTCCCAGACAAGCCTCCGGGTCTGAAGTGTTCTCACTCCTGCGCCTGCACGTAAATAAAACCCAGGAGGGATTGTGGAAATGGGGCTTCACCTGCCTACGCATGCTCACAGTGGGCTGGGAAGGGGATGGGATATTTTTAGGAATAGCTGGGCAGGAAGGATCTGAGCTCCTGGGGGGCTCTCAGACCCCTCCAGACCAGGACAGGGCACAGTTGACAACAGGAACCAGCTTAAAAAAGCTCCCAAAGCAGGATTTCCTTCAGCAAGCTGGAGTACCCCTGAGTGTTATTAAACCACTGATGGCAACTGAGGAGCAAAACGAAGGAGGGCAGAGTTCCCTTCCCTCCTCACCTGCTCCAAGGCAGGGACAAGCAAACATTCCACCTGTCTCCCTGGCGTTATCACCAGGGACGGGACCAGGGCCAGCTGAACCTCTGCACTGCCGGAGCTGGGGACAGCACAGCAGGGCCGAGCGCGGAGCGGTTACGTCACGTCACAGGTTTGGGGTAATTCGGCTGGTATCGATCCAGCTGCAGAAGTTTGGAAAACACTTTGTCAACAACCCCCGCCCCGGCAGAGTGATGCTTTCCCAGAGCGGGTCATCCGAGCGGGTGACATTTCCAGCCCTGACGCCGTTCTCTTTAATGCGGGAATCTCTGGATGCTTTGCAGCAGAGTCAAACCCACCCCGGTTTGCTGCGGAGGGGGAGGAAGGGGAGGCCGAAGCACCGGGAGGTTTCTGAGTGACTTCTCCAAGGTTACAAAAAGCATCTGTGGTTTAGAGAGGAAGCGAGCAAACTGGATGCTTCCTCCCTGAGTGTCAAAGGGAGGAAAGCAAACCTGGTCCAAGCGGGGGTCAGGAGCATCTTCAGCTCTGCTCCCAGGCACGGAGATGAGAAGTCTGTGGGAGTGGAGGGACTGGGATGTGGCTGCCCACCAGGCCCAGGACAGAGACCCAAGGTCGTGGGGAGAGCAGTGCCCACCCCGGCCCAGCCGACCTGGGAGGTTTGCAGAAGATGTGCAGGAGATTTTGCCCTGGGATGTTTGGGGTGATCCCACCCTGGGATGCTCAAGAGGGTCCCTCCTTGAGATGTTCACAGGAGTCCCTCCTTGCGATGACTGGGGGTGCCTGTCCCATCCGACTGGGGAGTTCTGCTCTGGGATGCTCAGGGGGTCCCACCCTAGGGGTCCCTTGTGGTAGATGCTCACGAAGGTCACTCCTTGTGATGCTTGGGGGTGTCTGTCCCATTTGCCTGGGGGATCCCACCCTGGGATGCTCAGGGGGTCCCTCCTTGGATGCTTGCGGCTGCCTGTTCCACTCGGCTGGGGGGTCCCTCCTTCTCCACGACACCTGGGGCCTCTCCGCAGCCCCCTTCCCACGGACTCCCCCCCAACACCGCCCACCTACCCAGCTTCATGAGGCAGGCCAGGAGGATCCAGAGGGAGATCTCGAAGGGGATGCGGACGTGCGTGTAGTCGATGCCGATGACCGGGAAGGCTTTGCGGGGCTTGGCGTGCCCCTCTCCCGAGCCGTTGGCCGGGTGCTCCTTGAGCGGGTGGATCTCCTCGGGGGCGGCGGGGGGCGCGGGGGTGAAGCCCGGAACGTTGCCGCTGGGCAGCGGCGCGGGCTGGCCCTCGGAGGTGAGCATGGGGTTGGCCTGCAGGACCTGCCCGGGCAGCAGCGGCCCCAGCAGCAGCAGCGCCCAGGGCAGGGCGCGCAGGGCCGCGGCGCCCATG
>NW_024582087.1:276091-359665 GCF_017639235.1 Corvus kubaryi | reverse complement strand
GGCGGCGGGCGGGAACGGGGCGGGGGGAGCGCGGAGCGGGGCGCGAGGGGAGAGAGGCGTGATGGGAGAGGGAGGGGATGGGGCTGCGGGGCGGGCGAGGCGAGAGGGACGGGCAGAGCGGGGCTGGGGGTGCTGGTGGGCGGAGGAGGGAACGGGAAGGGGACCGGGGAGATCGGGGGGGTGCGGGGGAAGGGGTTGCGGGGGTGGGGGGTGTGTGTGTGTGTGCAGAGGCAGAACACGGGACGGGTGGGTGCTGGTGGAAGAGGGGCTGCAGGGGGAAGGGGGAGTACAAGGGAAATGGGGGGTACAGGGGAAGGGGCTGCAGGGGCAGAGGGTGCTCACGCAAGGCCGGCACGGGGGGAAAACGCAAGAAGGGGTGCCCAGAGAGGGGAGCTGTGCAGGAATCAAAGGGCCCCAAAGCAAGGGCAGGGGGTGCCGAAGAGAAGGAGGAAAACGGAATCTGCTGCAGGGGAGCAGAGGGCTGGCACTGCCCTGTGCCCAGCAGCGTGGGGCTGCGGGGACGCGGGGGTGCACGGCCCAGCCGCCCTGTGGGGACTCAGCCAGGGCATGGGGGACTGGCAGGGCTCCCTGGGCTCTTGGGAACAGCGAGCAGCCACTGCCTCCTCCGTGTTTGCTCCTTGCAGGGCACGGCCGTGGGCTGCTTGTCCTCGGTGTGGAGCAGGAGAGCTCTGGGGTGGTCTGGGGGGCCGGAGGGGCCTGGTGGGCATTGGCTGCTATTCTGGACCAACGTGGAGCTGTAACCCCATCTCTGCTTGCTGCTCTGGCCATGCCCTTCTCCCCGGTCACCGGTTACTCTGAGTCACCAGGAAATCTGATAAGGCTTCAATAAAACCAGTGAAGTAGCGTGAGGGGGTTGCTTGGCACTGCGGCCACCCTGATTTCTTGGCTCTCCTCCAGCATCCTGAGTGTCACATGTGTGTGACCAGAGCAATCCAAACGAGTTTTGACCTGGTTTACTGCCTAAACTTTTGGAGCCAAGGGACCTTTTGGTAAAGATGCAGCCCCTAATTCTTGGGAGAACTCCATGTGGGGAAGGCATGGGCCCTTTCCATGACATGTGGCAGCTAAACCTCGAGCTTTGAAGGTGGCATTTGCTGGTTTGCATCAGTCACATTCTTGATTTAAGCTTCCCAGCGCACTAGTGGTCAAAAGGCTGCAGGGAATGCAGAGGGCAGGAGGGGAGCCCAGCAGCCCTGTGGCAGCTGCATGGTGGAAAATCATCCCCAAACGTGACCCATCAATTAAAGCAGATCATCAGCCTCAGCAGGAACCAGCTAGGTGTGTCAATTCCTCTTTTCCGCTTGCCTATGTGCTGGATAGTCAAATTAATCTGTTTTAGCAATTAAGCAAGAAATCCTGAGCATTTCTCGTTCTGAAAGGGCTTAGTCATATCTGGGTGAGAAGCCTGAGCCCGTGCAATGCAGTTGGTGATGTTTGGGTTGAGGCAGGACTGTGCTCTGCTAACGGGAGACTCGTTGAGGCAAAAACACGGGGGCTGCTTTGCTTTCAGAAACAGTTCCCAGAATCTAAAACAGGTACAATGTTCCTGTGAAATAACTGGGTTGGGTTTTTCTCCCTCCCTGTGCCTGGATCAGCTGGCAGCCGTGGTGGGGTAGGGCTGCATCGCTCCGTTCTGGCTGGTGGGTGTTTGCTGGGAGGGATGCAGCATCCAGGGAAGTCCTCCTCGTGGCTTTGGTAGCGGGTTCCTGCTTGTCGTGGTTGGACAAGGGCCTGTCGAGGCTGTTGAACTCTGCAAAGGGTTTTGGTTGCTGCAGATTCTTGACCGAGAGGAAATTTCCTTGCTCTGGCCTGACTGTTTCAACCTGCAAACAAATCCTAGTCCAGTGCCAGGTGTCTCCAGGACAAACCACTCGCAGAGTAAAATCCATGTCTGTGAGACTCCATTTTCACCCTGGGATGTCCTAACCACGGCACAGGGTGTAAAATTGAACTTTATGTGCAAGTTGTGGGGTTTTTACACTGAATTTTCTTTTTTTTTTTTTTTTTTCTTCTTTGCAGCATAGGTCAAAGATAGAAAAGGAGACAGGTATTTACTGAAAGTGTTAAAAATGTCTTTTGTGTTACTTAAATTGTTTTCCCTCCAAGATTGTAAGAAGGGCAAGGGCAGCTCTCAGGCAGATTTATCCCTTGCTCCCCGTACCTTTCCTTGGACTGGAACGCCACAGCTCTGTTCCATGAGGATGCTTTCCAAGGTGTGGCTGTCCCGCAGGAGCTGCGCTGCTGGGAGAACACCTTGTTTGCATCCCCCAACTCTGAGACTGCATCAGGAAGCTCTGGGTCTGACAGTCAGAACCAGCAAGTCCTCCTTGGCTCCAGCCCTGTCATTCCTGTCACCAGCTTGAGAAAAAAATCAAGCTCCTGTGCCCCAATTTTCTCTCCATCAGAGAGAAAAACTTCCATGTCAAGGACATCTGAAGCCTGCCTCATTTCTGTGCGGAGCTTTGGATCCCCATGGGGATGGCATCTGAGAAAAGAAGATAAAACCCCTTTTGTGAGGATGGATCCCGATTATTATTTGTTTAATTAAAGAGTCTGGACCGATGCAGAGGCAACAATTAACAATTACCTTCTGTAAAGAACTTTGACAACAGCTGAATAGGTTAACGACTTGCGAGATGGAGACAAATCACTGCAGCTGTCCTTAGGAGGCTGGAGCTGTAAGGAACAGTCCTCAGGCTTCCACCTGATGTCTCTGATTTAAGGGGCTTTTCCTCCTTCTCTTGGAATAAGCAAGTAGCAATTTTCTTCTGCCGTGCAGCTGGGATTATCTGGGAGCCAAGGCATTAAGTTCCAAATGAAAATTTAAACTATTCATTACACTTTATTAACAGACTTCAGGAATGCTTAATTGTGGAAATAAATTATAGGGAGGTGAATTGGTAAGTTTTGATTTATTTTACATCCTCTTTTTGGGAGGGTTCATTAAGATAATTGGGACTGGACTTGCTTGTCCTCAGTGTCCCCAGGGCCAGTGGCCGCGGGGAGGACAAGGAGAGGGAAGGATTTTGCAAACACTGCCACCCCCTGGCTCTTTCCACGGGAGTGTTATTTTCCAAGCAAACCCGAGCTTGGCGCTGCCGGACGAGCGGCTTCTCGCTCCTTCACCTCTGGAGCTGTGCTGCAAAGAACAAGCGCTGGGATGAGTTTTTCTGCAGGGGCTCGGTCGCAGCCTGGCTGTGGAGAGGGCAGAGAATCACAGAACATCCTGAGGAGCCAGCAAAGGCTGAGAGGGATGCAGCAGCTCTCCCGCGAGGGAAGGCTGGCAGGACTGGGTTTGGAGAAGAGAGGCTCCAGGGTGACCTCACTGCAGCTTCCCAGTACCTGGAGGAGCCGACAAGGAAGGGGGAGAGGGATGACTTAAAAGGCCTGGAGTCACAGGACAAGGAGGAATGGCCTTAAGATGGTGGAGTATAAGTTTAGATTAGATTTTGGGAAGAAATTGTTCCCTGTAGGGAGGTGAGGCCCTGGCACAGGGTGCCCAAAGAAGCTGTGGCTGCCCCATCCCTGGCAGTGTCCAAGGCCAGGCTGGACGGGGCTTGGAGCAGTCTGGGACAGTGGGAGGGGTCCCTGCCCATGGCAGGGGTGGGACGGGACCCTTCCGGGGACAGGGAAGCTCCAGACCCTGATATGCTCTGCCCTGAGCCCCCTCTTCTCCAGGCTGGACAAACGGAGTGGCCTCAGCCTATGCCTTCCCCTCCAGACCCTTCACCGTCCCCGAAGCCGGGTTCACACCCGGAGCCGCCTGTGGAGCGGGCTGGGCACAGGGGGCTTTAAAGCCCAGCTTTGCGGAAGGGGAGCCGGCGGCCATCGCTCCCCCTCCTTGACTACATCTCCCAGCAGCCCGTTCGCGCCGCCACGCTCCCGCCCCCTCAACGCCGATTGGCGGATCGCTCACGAACGGTTTCCCCCCTTCCCATTGGCTCGGTGAGCTGTCAGTTCCGGCGCGGTGGCGGGCAGGAAGGGGCGGCATTCACGAACGGGATTTACGCCTTTTGCGCGGGGCGGGGCGCGGCGGAGCGCGGGGGGGGGCGGTTGCGCAGTTGGCGTGGCGCATGCGCAGCGCGCGGCGGCGGGGGGCGCAGCGCAGCCCCGGACAGCTGGCGGGGGTAAACAGGGCCGGGGGCGGGGGGCACGGCCGGGGCCCCGCCGCAGCCCCTGCGCTGCGTCCCGCTCTGCCCCGCATGGATGGAGCCTCGCAACCTCCAGTGCCCGCTGCGCTCGCGCCCGGGAGGCCTGACAGGTAACGGGCCCCCGCGGGCCGGACGGGCCCCGCCGCCCCCGCGGCCCCTCCACCCTGTCAGACACCCCCCCTTATCCCCTTCCCTGCCCGCCGCCCCTCGGTGCCCCCTTCCCTGTCAGCTACACCCTGTGCCCGCTTCGCTCGCAGCTACATCTGCTGGGCCCCTTCTCTGTCAGCCGGCCCCTGGTGCCCCGTTCCTGTCAGCTCTCCCCGCTGTGCCCCCTTCCCTATCCGCTGCATCCCCCCATTCCCTCCCCAGTAAAGCACACCTCCTGCCCCTTCCCTGACAGCCGTACTCTCTTTCCCGTCAGCTGTGCCCCTCTACCCTCTTCCCTGTCAGCTGCCCGCCCTGTGCCCACTTCCCTCTGAGCTGTACTCCTCAAACCCCTTCCCTGACAGCTACATCCGCATGTACCCCTTTCCCTCTCAGCTCTCCCCCCTCGCCGCCCTTTCCTGACATTTCCCCGCACCCCAGGCTCTGTCAGGTGCCCCCTTATTCCCCCGAGGAGTCTGACTCCTTTTAAGGATCTCTCCTTTATCCAGCCCCTCACCCCCATTTTTCCCGGCCCCTCTTCCCCCCCAGCCCTGCATCATCTGCTGGTACCGCCCCCTGCCAGGTACAGCTCCTGCTTTTTGGCTTCTCTTTCCCCTCCCACCCCTGGCACTGCCCTGTCCTCACATTCCTCTCCCCTTTCCTGGGTGTGACCCTGCTCTGCTCCCTTCTCTGCCCACTGTCCCCTCCTAAAGCCTTCACAGAAACTTGCTCTGCCCTGGTGGGTGGCCTGCAGCCCCTTCCTTGCAGAGGGGATCAGCCTCTCCTCCTTTGCCAGTTAAACTCCTTCCTGGAGCTGCTGGGCCATGTGGGACTTGGCACTGGGATGTTGCTTGTGCTGGGCTGAGGTGTTGCCTGGCATCTTCCCTTTTTCCCGTGGATGTGTCAGCTGGGGATCAAGGGAGAGGCAGGGTTCCAGTGGGAGGGCTGAGCTGGACGCACCGTGTGGCCTGAGTGTGTCAGAGTTTCCCTGACAGTCCCCTCGTGCTGGCTCTGTCAGGGTTCACATCTCACCTCTTCTCCTGGCTCCCTGTTCCAGCCATCTGTCCTGGCCAGCCACTGCTGCTCCTGACAGCTCCTTCAGCTGGAGCAAAACCTTCTTTTAACAAGGTGTTTACTGCTGACCAGGTCATTCCCTCTTGGTTTTCCAGGTTTCTTTAAAAAAAAAAAAAAAAAAAGTTCCTATCTACATGTATATATTTTAATTTGATCTGTGACCTCTTGGAAAGTCAAGGTAAAGAAAGCAGGGAAATAAGTTGTGAGGATAAAGAAGCCTCTTGAGGTGGGTTCTGGGTGGTGTTTGGATGGGTGAAATGATTCATAGATGCTGAAGGGAAGGGTCTAAGGAGTCTTCCCTTGGGATGATGAGTTGTGTGTCCAGAGGCTCGTGGTGTGCAGAGTGCTGCTTTTTCCCAATGACCTTGAGTTTGGAGCCTGAGAAACCTGGGCACATCCAAGCAGTTAGGAATTGGATTGCTTGTTTAAAACTGCTGATTTCAGGAGGCCTGCTGCTTTGTGGAGTTCCTTGGGGTGGATGGAGCTTTTCCAAAGGGGGCTGGGGCTCTGACCCCCCTGTGCAGAGCCCGTCTCTGTCATTGTGTTGCTGTGGGTGGGAGGTGCTCAGGTGATTCCATGAGAGGGAAATACAATCCAGCAAAGGAGCAATCCCCCAAATCCAAGCTGTGGTGGGAGTGTTTGGTGTTTAATTGATGGAATTATTTGTGTTATCACTGTTAAGGCTTTGTTTCCAGACCTGGAGCAAGTGTTCCTCCCCATGCCCTGGAGTACCCTCTGGAAGTGTACTTTCCCAGGAGCTTAAGGGGCTTTTAAATGACTGTCAGTGTAAACAGAGCCTGCCAGATTTGGAGCCCACAGAAATCTGTGCCTTGTTAATTTTTGACTGTGGATTTAAAGGCCAAGTGTTGCGAAAGTTCTGTTTGTGGCCCTGGAGTTTTGTGTGGCAGCAGCAGGAGAGTCCAGGAGGAAAGTGCAGGGAGCTGCAGGTGGGCTGATCCTCTGTGAGCTCCAGGGAGCACTTTGAGAAGAGGTTGTCACTGGATGAGGTGACAGCTGTTACTGGATCCCAGGTTTTTGTCCTGTCTGGGGTGTTCCCGGTGGGTTTGGAGCAGTGAGGGATGAGGGAAAGTTGTCCTTGAAGGGTGATAGAGAAATGTGCCCTGGTGTCATCTAAGGAGTAACCCCAAAGAAGTCACGGAATCATGGAATGGTTTGGTTGGAAGGGACCTTACAGATCGTCTTGTTGCAGTGGCAGGAGCACTTTCCACCAGCCCAGGCTGTTCCAAGCCCTGTCCAGCCTGGCCTGGAACACTCTCAGAGGCAGGGAGGGATGGGATCCTCTCTTGCGTGGAGCCAGAGTGCAGCTGCCTGTGGAGTCAGCCCTGGCAGCAGCAGTGCAGATTTATCCTAAACCGTCCCTTGCTCTGGGCCTTAATCCCTCATTCCACCAGGAGCTGGTTGTGCAGGGTTAGTTAAAAGCCAGGAGCTGCAAGAATGGGTTAGAGCAGAATTTGCACAGTGGTTTTGCCTAAAGAGGAACATTCTTTACCAATTTCCATGGTGGAAATTTCCAAGGAATTTCCAATTCCTTTGGTGGTGACAAAGACAGGCTCTTTGGAGGGGCTTCATGTTTGGAAGCCTTTGTGTCTAAGAAATTGGGAGGCACAGTTTATTTTTGTCTGATTTTTATTATCTGTATTTTGCAGGAGACCTACAAATCTTGGGAGATTTTGTGTTTTGTTCCAGGGTCAGTTTGTAACTGGAGGCTGGATCTGTACAGTGGTGGGGTCAATAGTCTTTAGTGTTAAGAACACTTAATATTTATTTTATTTGTTTATTATTTATTTATTTAATATTTGAACAAGGTAACTGTCATATCCATGGGAACTGGGAGTCTGGGACTGGGATCAGTTGTGGCTAATGCTCAAAATGTGATCTGGAATGAGAGTTTGGGCTTCTTAATCCTTTGTCTGTGATTCCATGATAATTTAAAGGTTCCCAGAGCCTTTGTAGTTGTGGAATACCTGTTGAGCAGCAACAAATAGCAAAGGGAAAGGAGGAAAGGCTCTTGGAGCCTTCTTGGCCGAGCAAAGGCACAAGATCCAGGAGACTTTTGAGCATTTTACACCATCCAGTTGCCAAATCAAGCACTTTCCTGGATGGAGAGACACCTTAAACTCCCTCATTCCTGTTTGGCTGGGTTTTATCCAAGCCTGTTACCCAAGGCCTGCTTTCCTCACCTGTGTCTTTTAAGAAGTAAAGTTAAGATGTGTTGATCTCCTGAGACCTGCACTACAGTGTTCTGCTGGGGCCACCTCTGAGTTACCACAGCCAGCAGTGACTTGTCCAGAGTTGGGAAGCTCCACAATGCATCAATAATCCCAAAAACACTCCCAGAAATAGCCAGCTCCTGTGTATTGCTGCTCTCACCCGGCCAGGGTGGGTGTCAGAGTTCCACAAGGTAGAAAATGCTGGCACAGAGGAGCCTTTGTTGAAAAACCAGGGAATTCGGGTCTGTTAAGGAGTGGTGGTTTTGGGGGGTTTGGATATTCCTTCCCTCTGGGCATCCTGTTCATACAGTGGGTTTATAGGGTATTAATGGTTTTGCAGTGACTTATTTAGCTCTAAGTTGGCTTCTTGATGTGGGTTAATTATGGCTGAATATGGGAGATCTGGGCCTTTCCATGCACACACATTTTTTCACATGTGTCCTTGAGGTTGTTTGGCGCTGTTGGAAGAGAAAGGAGCTGATTAGAAATCAGCCACAAGTAGAGATAGGAAATGTGACAAAAAGACTCCTAAAAGAGCAGTGGGGTGTTTGTCAGTCGGGAGGGGACAGCCTGCCTGGCCCTGGCATAGTTCTTTGGGGTCCTAAGAACAAAATTCATTTGCTCTCAAAGAGGAAGACAGGAAATCTGCCCGGCAGGGAAGAAGAGGAGGAAGCTGGATGTTGCTTGGAGAGGGGAGACTGTGGGCAGAGCTGGGAATGTTGTAGGGAAGCAGTAAGAGGAGTGGAAGGCTGCATATGAGACTGAGGCGTGAGATGTGCTGGGATATTGTCCCTGTGTCTTTTGAGGATGGACTTGGGGTTAGTGGATCAGTCACTTCCCTGGAAAAGGTTGTGCAACTGCCACCAGTAACTGGTCACAGGTTCCTGCTGCCCACCCTGAGCCTCCCCTGGCCCAGCCTGAGGCCGTTCCCTCTCCTCCTGTCCCTGTTCCCTGCCAGCAGAGCCCGACCCCCCCCCGGCTGCCCCCTCCTGTCAGGGACTTGTGCAGAGCCACAAGGTCCCCCCTGAGCCTCCTTTGCTCCAGGCTGAGCCCCTTTCCCAGCTCCCTCAGCCGCTCCTGGGGCTCCAGCCCCTTCCCAGCTCCGTTCCCTTCCCTGAACACGCTCCAGCCCCTCAGTGTCTCTCCTGAAGTTTGGGGAAGCAGCTCAGAAACTTCTCAGGAGCTGCAGGGTCAGCAGATCCACCTGCCCTTGTGCCCAGATGCTGCTGCTTCCTCCCCTTCCTGTCCTTGGGAGTCATTCCTGAGGGAAGTTGTTGTTTTTGTGGCTGCCCCATCCCTGGAAGTGTCTGGGGCTGGGCTGGACAGGGCTTGGAGCAGCCTGGGATAGTGGAAGGTGTCCCTGTCCATGGCAGGGTGGGACAGGAGGGCCAGTGGGAGCCCTCCTGTGGCAGCAGAGAATCAGATGAGGTTTGCCAGGACTCCTGTTTGTTGCAGCGTTTCTGTGAAATGCTCTTGTTTCAATGAATCAGCATTTCCTGATATAGAAGAGGAAGATTTTGGCTTGTTCTGCTTGGAAATGTTTTTAAAGAGGATTTAAAACTAGAGGGTTACATAGGACAAAATGGGTGTTTGAAATTTAATTTTTATTCTTTTTGGTTTTTTAAAGAGAGCTGTAGAAATATCTAAATGGGCCAGGTTGTGGGATGGAAATTGGGGGAATTACAGCATTTCTCAGGGACTGACTGATCCTTTGCTAGGCAGCCTGTCCAGCTCAGGGTTGTGACCATCTCTCTGCAATTTGAATGGTTTTTAGCAGGAGTAGCCAATTCCATGGGGTTTCAGTTATTTAGGTTAGTACATTAAACTCCATTAAGAGCGTGCAAAACTCTTAATTTCTCCTGGAAATTCAATTTTAACTGGTCACCCCTTTTCTCTTGCTGAGGTAATTAGGTGTTCAGTTGTCACCTCGTGGTTGGCTGTTGTGATTTCCAGGGAACGTTCATGCCCTTTTGGCTATTTTAGGGCTGTTTTGCTGATAATCCAATGTAGCAAAGGAGAGAGAAGAGGTGGCCAAAAGCACCGATGCTGTGTTTATTCACAGTGTAACCCTTGTTGGTTGTAGAGTTTGGGAAACATGACCTTGGACGTGAGTGGTCATGGAATGATGGGAAGGAAGCCTGGGATAGGACACTGCCCTGGACCCACAGGGTCTTTGCTGGGATAGGAACATGGATTTTCCAGGCCGATGTAGTCCTGGAATTCTGCTCATCATGAATTTCTCCACAAACTGGGAATGGCCTTGAGTCAGACATTCTTTGTTCTTCCATTGTCCCTTCCTTGAGTTCCTTCAGGAGCCTTTATTCTGAACTTTTCAGTTCTTAGCCACCACTATTTCTGGGAAGCAGAGCTTGGCACTGCGAGTGGCCTAACGTGTGGTGTCCCTGCCTGTGTCCCTCCTGTCCTGTCCAGGTAACTGAATGCAGATCCTGGCTCGGCTGGGATGCTTGGATGCACAGCAGCTCTTCCCGTAGCTTCTCTTCGTCTGCCCCACTGCAAGAAGATGGCAAAAGCCAACATCACCAGAGACATCATCCACAGGCAGATCAAGGTACGTGTGAGCCCTGTGGTGTTGGGTGGAGAGAGGTGGAGTCAGCGCTGGATTGGGAAAAACTCCTGGTGTTGCCTTTTCTTGGGAAGAGATCTCTGTTATTTACATATTGATAAGCCCTGTAAGGAGCTTAGGAGAACAAACACGCAGGACCTGTCGCTGTCCTTAATGGAGATCTGGGATGAAGTCTGGTATGACAGGAGCACAGTTCCTCTCCCCGGGCTGGTTTGCCATCAGCAGCTCTGTTCCCTTTGAGTTGAAGGGAGAAATAGAGCTGCTTGTGTTTGGGCACCACAAAGGCCCTTAGCCAGCTTCCCTCTCTGCTTTCTGTGTTCTCCCTGTGTGATCTTGCCATCAGAGGTATTTCTGACTGTAGTAAAGCTAATGATCTCTGTCACAGCCTCTCTGTCTCCTTTTCTTTAGAGAGTGCTGTGTTGCTTCCTTTGTGTAGGGAAAAAAAAACTTGTGCAGTGGTGGGATCAGTCATCTGATGGCTGCATTTGTGGAATATCAACGTGAAAGGACTGGCTGCAGCAGACACAATAGGCAATTATTGCTTGGACTCAGAGGCCTGAAATCATTTGCAGCTTTGCTGATAATCAGCATTCAGGAAAAGGATCTGTGAGTAGCCAGAATAAGGAACTGGGAGCTCGAGTGCTCACTTTGCAGTTTGGTACCAAACTCGGTTATAAACTTGTAATTTAATCCATGTGCAAAGATTTATTTTGCTGCCCTAACAAGGAAGGGCTGGTTCTGTGGTTTGAGCCTTAGCCTGGGACTGTCTCACACTGTCTGCTCTGTCAGACTTTGATGTGTGACCTTGGAAAGATTGCTAAGTCAGGCAGTTCCTTGTAGGAAAAGCAATATCCTACCCCACAGCCCTCACAAAGCCACTGAGGCTGCAGTAGCACAGAACTGTACCTGCAGCACCTTGCAGTGCTTTAGGAGTGCTCTCCACAAAAATACATCAAGGGGTTTGAAGTTTGTCATGGAAGCTCCTACAAAAAGCCTGGTTTGTTTTGCCTCCAATCCTTTTATGTCTGTCTCCATTTTGTCTTCAAATAGCTTTTGGTGTGTGAAGTTCATTACTGAACATTGGGCTGGGAAGGGAACTCAGCACTTGTGTGTCTGCTCTGGGACTGCTGATGTGCTCGGAGCACCAGCAGGGTGATTTTGACATTGGTGTTCCCACCTCGAAATGCTGATGAGGAAGGATTAAGTTGATGAGTGTGGCTTGGAATGGGACCACAGCTGGGTCAAGTCCTAGGGAAGAATCTCCTTGGACATTAGATGTTCCATCCAGAATCTGACTTGCATTCCCTCTCCTTCATTCCTGCCTCTGCAGTTGGCCTTCTTTCATCAGAGCCATCTGCTGATGCATCTGTGAGCCCTGTGAGATCACAGGGGAAACAACTGTCCTGCTTTCCTTCACCTTCATTTGTACTGACGCAGTTCTGTGGCAGCTGTTCCCATCCCTCTGGAACAGCCTGTGCCGTGGCTCTGCAGCTCCCGCTCCCTCGCTGAGGAACAGCCCATCCCTAAAGGAAGCTGGCCAGTTGCAGTCCCCACTTCTTCGCCCCATGGTGCTGGTGCCTTGGGACAGGCTCTGCAATGGCAGAGTTCTCCTGAGCAGCTCTGCTCCAGTTCTGCTGTCCTCAGGATTGAGGTCCTGCTGAAATCCTTGCCAAGGGGTAATAACAGGCAATCCCAAGTTCTTCTGTATCTTCTGTTTCAGGCCCAAAGTAGGGTCAGCTCATTCTGCCTCAGTGTGGGCCTCTCAGAGCTGGTTTTGGCTCCCCAGCTGGAGCCTGGCACTGGTTAAAATCAGTTCAGGGGCAAAGATTGTGATCTGCCCACCTGGAGATGTTCAAAGGATGGGAAGGCTGTAGAGGGACTTGTCACAAGGATGTGTAGGGGTGGGACATGGGGGAATGGCCTTGAGCTGAAGGAGGACACGGTTAGATGGATCTTGGGAGGGAATTCTTCCCTGTGAGGGTGAGCAGGCCCTGGCACAGGTTGCCCAGAGAAGCTGTGGCTGCCCCATCCCTGGAAGTGTCCGAGGCCAGGTGGACAGGGCTTGGAGCAACCTGGGATGGTGGAAGGTGTCCCTGCCCATGGTGGGGAGTGGCACTGGAGGGGCTTTAAGGTCCCTCCCCACCCAGACCATTCTGGGATTCTGTGGCTCCTACTAGTGGGCACCCCAGTACCTGGGGTTATTTTTAAACTTGAAGAATCTTCTCTGGAAGGGCAAAAGGAGTGTTGTGTTTGCTGTAGTCAGTGTGGTGCTTGTTTGGCCCTGCAGGAGAGGGGAGCGCTGGGCTTCGAGCGCCACTACCACGTCACCGACCCCTTCATCCGCCGCCTGGGGCTGGAGGCTGAGCTGCAGGTGAGTGTCCAGAGAGCAAACCAGCTCCTTGGTGTGCACCTCACTGCAGGAGGGGATGAAATTCACTTTTGTGAGGTAAATGCTGATTTCTTGGTCCCCCAAACTGCATTAGAACCAGGAGTAGCTCAGTGAGAGCTTGCGTGAGCTTTCTGCACTACCTGGTGCGCCTGCAGGAGAACCCTAGCAGGGTGGGCATCACCTAATCCCAGCACTGATCCCTGAAGGAGACAATTGTCAGCTGTTCAGCATACTCAGCTCTAATGGGATCCCTAAGGAACAGGTTGTAGTGCACTCTGACATACCTTAGAAAAGATTTTAAGATCATACAGAATATTCTGAGTTGGAAGGGACCCCCAGGGATCATTGAGGCCAAGTCTTAAGTGAACAGCCCGTCTGGGGGTCAAACCCACAACCTTGGCATTATCAACACCCTGCTCTACCCAACTGAGCCAACCTCTAACACATCAATTATCTTGATTTGGGGGAGAAAAGGATTCTTTTGTCCCCCTTTTCAGTCCCATCGCCCATATCAAACGCTGCTCAACACTCCCCCACATCCTGGTGCAGGTTGGTTAATGTGGATGAAGATGGATGATGTAGTCACCCAGCAGCAAGGTGCTTCTAACAGAGCTATCAAAAGTGCATTTTCCCTGTGTTCCCAGAGTGCCTGTACACGTAATTTGTCAGCCTAGCCAAGGGCTTTGGAAGCAAAGTCACCTTTCCGTGCGTACAGCGGGATTTCAGCTGTAGCCTCTGAGACTAAACTGCCATTTTATTCAACACTACCTTTTTTTATTTGTTTCATTTTGCCTTTTCTACCCCAGCTGCTCTAGCATGTCTCTCTTTTCTGGAGGAGCTTATCTGCCAAGTGTGTGGAGTTCTTTGCAGGGTTGGAATAAAAAAATAAAGAACTCTGCTTTTGTTGGAACAAGTTGTTATTTGTGGGGAGCTTGCTGTGGCCTTGTCTTAGGACAGCTCTGTTTGATAAATCTGAAGTTTGAGTAATACCATCTTCCCTTGTTTCCTTCCCTCAGGGTCACTCTGGGTGTGTCAACTGTCTGGAATGGAATGAAAAAGGAGAGTAAGTATGTGGCTTCATTTGGGGGATCAACAAAGCCATAACCCCAGGTTTTCCCAAGAGTAGGATGTAGGTCATCTTATCATAAGCAGCTGCTTCCCATTTCTAGTAAAGTGGAGCTCAAGCTCAGAATTTGAGCTGTAGTAGAGCTCACGCTTCAAAAGAAGCTTTATTTTGTTAAATATATCTGGATATTATTAGAAATGCCCCTTTAGTGAGTTCAGAAGGGAAATGGTCAGACTAAGAAGTGGAGACTGAAGGCTGCTTCTCTTCTCTTAAGTGGTATTATGGATTATAATGGATCTTTAGGATTTGCCCAGCTGGTGGTGACATTTCCCCACCCCCTTCACCGTGCTGTTAAAAGCTGCTGCTGAGGGACAAATATCCGAGGCAAGGAGGTAGAGAATTCACCCCTCTGCAGTTTTAGAGGGAAACTAAAGAGCCACTTCCATTAACCAAGTGGAATGAAGAGTTTCTGCATGAGAAATGAGTGGATGGAAAGAAGAGGGGGTATTTCTGGACATGCCTCTTACAACATGCAAAGTCTGCCCTCTGATACTCTTCAGAATTATTTACCAGTGAAAATTTCATGTGCTTGAAAGAGAATGGCTACAAGGAGATCTAAGTTCAAAAGAGCTGAGAGTTGCAGATGCCAGATTCCTTTGGTTCAGATGCAGATGGATGGACAAGGCCAAGAGCACCTTGCAATGGCTTTGCACTTAAAAAGCAGTTTGTGGTTCACCCCATGAGCCCTGGGACTGCCTGGGCACATCCGGAGCCTGGGAATGAGTGCCTTGGCTGGGCTTCAGGGATGATGTGGAGCAGTTAACACAGCCAGGGTAATAAGGAAGGCGGAGGCCCCGCATTTTGTTGTTGAGCAAACACTCCTGTTTTCCCATCGGAATCGGGGTGAGGTGCTTCAGTCAGCTGTGTTTTCCGTGGAATGGCTATTTGTCTGCTTTAGCTCCTTGACCTGGCTGAAGGGATGGGTGCACGGTGAGCAGCAAGGACAGAGAGCTGAAGGAAGAGAGGAAATGGGCTGCTTAGGGCTGAATTAAGTTAATGGATGTCTGCGGTCAAACAGCTCCACGGACCCGGGCATGGTGTGGAACAGAAGAATTCATGGTGCATATTTGTCTCCGGTTCCTTTTAGCTTGTTGGCCTCTGGCTCTGATGACCAGCATACCATTGTGTGGGATCCTCTGCACCACAAGAAACTCCTTTCTATGCACACAGGACACACTGCAAACATCTTTTCTGTCAAGGTATGTGGTTAGAAGGAATGAGCAGCTAACAGAAGCAGCAACCTGAGCAGCAAAAGGATAAATCCTTGCTGGGAAACATTTTCCTGCAAGCAGTTTTCCCCCCCAAAAAGTTTAATATTTCTACTTATGGGGAAAAAGGGATTAAATCTAATATTGCACTCAGTTTATGCAGATCCCAGGCTTATTCTCTCCGTGAATTGGAAGGAAATGGTTGTAGCAAAGTGGGATGTGTGACAAAGACACTCTCCTGTGTCCTGCTGTAGCTGGTGACTCTTGAGTGTGCACGCTGTCTGTATAATAGGGAATAACATGGGTTAGCCCATGTTCCTGAAGCAGAATTCCTGCTCCATGACTGCCAGGGTGTCCATGTCAGCAGCCTCGGTGCTTCTCCAGCCTGAGTGTCCCATCCCTCTCCCGCAGTTCTTGCCGCACTCGGGGGATCGGGTCCTCATCACGGGAGCTGCAGATTCCAAGGTGCACGTCCACGACTTGACTGTCAAGGAGACCGTGCACATGTTTGGAGATCACACCAACAGAGTGAAGCGGATTGCCACGGCTCCCATGTGGCCAAACACCTTCTGGAGTGCAGCAGAAGATGGGTTAATCAGGTACAGGATTCCAGTTGGTTTGGTTGTGGGAACCATCACAATGTGTGCTGTGCACAGACCTGAAGAGAGGCTGTCTCTGTACTAAACACCTTAAACTCGTCTCTGCCTTCCCTAAAACTGGAAAGATTTATCTTGGGGAGTCATACATACTCTCCTCAGCTCCTCCATTTTCCTCACTGCTGGAAAGGGTGGCCAGGAAAGGAACAGGTCATGATTGGGAGTTAAATTTGGAACTTGAATGAATCTGTGCACATTATAGATCTGCTTTTAATGATTATCCTGGTACTGAGGCCTAGTGTGTGTTGAACTGAGGTGCTTCTAGTAACCCGTGGCACCAATGACTGTTGTTCATGTCCTTGGTGTCATCTCTCTTAGCTGTGTCAGGAGGGGTTTAGGCTGGATATTGGGAAAAGGTTCTTCCCCCAGAGGGTGCTGGGCACTGCCCAGGCTCCCCAGGGAATGGGCACGGCCCCAGGGCTGCCAGAGCTCCAGGAGTGTTTGGACAATGCTCTCAGGGACAGGGTGGGATTGTTGGGGTGTCTGTGCAGGACCAGGAGCTGGGCTGGATGACCGTGGTGGGTCCCTCCCAGCTCAGGACATTCCATGAGTCTGTTCCTGCTGTTACCCCATGACGTGTCTGCCCCACTCCCATCCCTTTGCAGGCAGTACGACCTGCGGGAGAGCAGCAAACGTTCCGAGGTCCTGATCGACCTGACTGAGTACTGTGGGCAGCTGGTGGAGGCCAAGTGCCTGACAGTGAACCCCCAGGATAACAATTACCTGGCCGTGGGGGCCAGTGGGCCCTTCGTGCGGCTCTACGACATCCGCATGATCCACAACCACAGGTAACAGCCCCTGGCTTTGGGGGCACATTTCTGGTGCAGGAATCTGGTCAGGGCTCTGATGGGAAGAGGGACTTGCAGGGATCCAGCACTCGCCTGTTTCTGGGAAGTTTTGCTCCATTTTTTCCTATCACCCAAAGTCTTTTTGATGAGTACATCAGGGTGGTGTGAGGCTGGTGACCCCACAGCTGTGTGGGCAGGAGGCCTTGTCCTCGTGGGTGGACAAGAAAAGCCGGTGTAGATCATGCTTCCAGCAGTTGAATACTGTGGTTGTAATAAGGCTGTTCCTCTCTGTGGGTAGGAAGAGCATGAAGCAGAGTCCTTCAGCTGGAGTGCACACGTTCTGTGACCGGCAGAAGCCCCTCCCGGACGGGGCGGCTCAGTACTACGTGGCAGGTACGGGCCCTGCACTGGGGGTGACTGGGGGGACTTCACTGCCTGAAGAGGCAGAGTTCTGCCCATCACACACAAACCCCCTGCTCAGAGGATCTCTTCTGTGGGATGTTCCGTGGAGTTGCAGGTTGTTTCACTGGGGTGGTGAGCTAGCCTTGCTGCTTCTTGTCCAGCATAAATGAGTTTTTGTCACTCTTACTGGAAAGTCAAGGACTGCATATAACCTGGGCTCTAAAGGCTTTCCTGGAGTTGGTCCCAGCAAAGCTGCTGTTCAAAATTTTTTGGCACAGAAGTGACTTGTCCTCATCCTGCAGATAAAGAATCAGTGATGCAGTATCTGAGCAATCTAGATGACATTCTTCTCCACTGTTCGTTATTTACTATCCTTTACCCCAAAATGTTTGTTTCTTTTTTTAAAAAATAGCTCAGACCAGCATGTTCAGCAGACCAGTTCTGACAGTCCTGCTCCTGATGAGTCCCACTAGAGGATTCCTCAGGTCCCCTGAATTGGTCATGCAACACATCTGCTGTCTGAAGAACAGAACCTGTGTGTGAGCTGAATATTTAGGAGCTTTGGTTTCGTTGTGCTGAGGGCTTTATTAAGGAAACCTAATTAGGGGGTTGAGGATGGAGGTATTTGCAGATGGCCACAAATCACAAAAGCCAAATCCTAGTGAATCCCTAAAACTGAGATTTGCTGGGTTCTGCAGGCTCGTTGTTAACAAGGCAGTTACAATTCCTGTCTTCATGTGGAGGTGGCTGTGCAAAATTGGAATCATGGAATCACAGAGTGGTTTGGGTTGGAAAGGACCTTAAAGCACATCTTGTTCCACCCCCTGCCATAGGCAGGGACACCTTCCACTGTCCCAGGTTGCTCCACACCCCATCCAGCCTGGCCTTGGACACTGCCAGGGATGGGGCATCGATACCCGGAACCTGTGTTCTGGTTCCTCATGGAGGGATCCAATAAACAGTGGGAAATGGAAAATCCCGTAGGTGCTTGTGCTCCATGGCTTTGCTCTTGTAAAAGGGAGCAGCTGGGGTAGAACAAAGACAACAGTTAGGAGTTAAGCCAATAATTATGGACTTGTCCTCCTCACAGGGCACCTCCCGGTGAAGCTTCCAGACTACAACAACCGGCTGAGGGTCCTGGTGGCCACGTACGTCACCTTCAGCCCCGATGGCACCGAGCTCTTGGTCAACATGGGAGGGGAGCAGGTAAGGAGGCAGCAAAGCTTCACATTGGGTCACTGGACATTGTTGTGTGCTCTTGAAAATAGGTACAGCAACTTCTCTGTGGGTAATGTGATTGATTTTAAACTGCTTTCTGATTAATTCAGACTAAATACTTGGGATTAGGGATATATTCGTTACGCTGTCACTGATCAAAGTTAAACTATGTTCTGTTGTGATTTTCCAATTCACATTTCACTCTCTGGAAGAGGAGAAAGAAAATAAACAAAACCAGTTCTGGAACTGACCTTTGTTGACCTAGAAAGGATTTCATAACTCATTCTTGAAACATCAAACTGCTTCTGTAATAGAATGTAGTGAATAAGGAACTTGGAGAAGCAAAGGCCTTCACCTGGAATATTGATTGCTTTAATTTTAAGCTCTGGGTGATATTCATGGATCTTTTGTAAAGCCTATCAATGGAATGAGAAAATCCTCCTGACAGCATTAATCAGCGTGGATTAAACAGGACCTTTGCTTGTGGGCAGGTTGCACTGTGCTTGTCCTCTGCAGCTCTTTCTCACACGTGCAATCACTCCCTTTAGGAGAAGGTGAGCCATGGGCCCGGCCTGGGCTGTCCATTCCTGTCCCAGTACAGCTGTAAATCAGGATTTCACAGGACTGCCCTGGGAGTTTCTCGGGAAATACTGGTTCCATCTTAGAGAGTCTCTTCCTCAGTGTCCTGCCTCTTTTGTGTCAGTTGGTGTTTGGTTTCTTCATTATCACTGTGTTAATTGAAATATCTTAGTTGCTCGATTGAGCTGTGAAGCTTTCTGAGCAGGTTGGTCAGTGGTCAGGTCATCTTTTAAGTTCTGCAGGTGTGGAGTAAGACCAGGTTCCTGTTTCTCAGTGTTATTCTCTGAACTGGGCTGGCCTGGGACACACCCCAGTTATTGCTGCCATCCCTTGTGTGTCCATCTATAAACAAGATTCCCAGTGAGAAAACTGGAAATAGCAAACACAAACAGGGAACTGTGCACCCACTGAGCCCTTTTTTATTTCTGACTTGAGCATCTCTGTTTTGCAGACTTGTCTCATGCTCTTTTTTCCTTTCCTTAGGTCTATTTGTTTGATCTGACGTACAAACAGCGACCATACACTTTTCTCCTCCCAAAGAAGTGCCACACTTCGGGGGGTAAGTGTGCTGCTGTCACAAAGGGAGTGAACAGCAGAGTGAAGTTCTGTGCTACACGACTCATTTTCAGGGCGCAGGAGGAAAATGAAGCCGGGTGTGGGTGTTGCTGGGCTGTTTGTGCATTGCAGTTCATACCCTGAGTTCCAAAATCCTTCTGCAGAGGGACAAAACGTGAGGGCAGAAGTGACCTGTGGAGAGGGGTGTGTGTGAGCTGAGAGTGCCTAAAGCTGTGCTCAGGGATTAAGCAGACTTTGTCAGTGGTTGAGGTGCTGGTGTCCTCCCAAACCATTCCAGGATTCAATGATACTCCAACTATGGCCTAAAATCAGTCGAAGTCCTTGCTGTGTGTGAGCTCTTAGTTCTGTGTGTGTCTGGTTTTCTGATCTAGAATTGTATTGCAAAGGACACTGCAGAGATTTGTAAATACAAGAAGTAGTAAATATAAGAGGACAAATCAAATCCAGGCGGCTGGAGCAGGTGGAGTCACGGAGGTTTTGTTTCTGCTCTGAGTGGGGCTGTCGTGTTGGCTTGGCCCTGCTGTAAAATAAACCCTGAGTTTGTATCATCTACATTGATATTTAGCATGGTTGTATATTTCTTTTTCTAACCTTCAGAAGTGCAGAATGGAAAAACCTCTACCAATGGAGTGTCCAATGGGATCCATCTCCACAGCAACGGCTTCCGCTTGTCCGAGGGAAGGGCACACATCAGGTGAGGGCACACATCAGGTGAGGGCACAACTGCCCCTCCAGGGGGTTCTCTGGCTTTGTCCTTGTCCTTTGCCTCTCGCCAGGGTGAGGTGCTGCCAAAAAGGTGTGAAGTGCAAATCCCCTTTCCCTGCTCCTGGATCGCCAAGTGGCCTCTATCCTTGGGGCTGTGTTGGCCCCTGTGAAAGGGAGTCAGACCGGGCAAGAGCATCCTGGGGGAAATTGTCCATGAGGATTTTTCCTCTCTTATGATGAGTTAAGGTGGACAAAACTAAGAAATGATTTTTCAGGCCTGGAAACAAAGTGTCCTGAGTGGTGGTTGCTTCCTGGCCCACAGGAACTGTGTGTTGATAGTGGCAGAGGCTGCCAGGTGAAGGGACCTTGCTTCCCTTTGCCATTTTTTGGGCACCTCCCTGCTGCAAACTGAACCAAAGCAGCCAGAATTGTTCTGTGACAGCAACACTGGAATCACTACTGCCATTCCTGGCATGGGAGCTGGGACTGGATGGAGCCTCTTCTGTTGCTCCTGCTGATTTCTTTCTTTAAGAGCAAAATGCAGTTGGGGCGAAGCAGCAGCAGCACATCTTGCTGGCTGTTTTTCTTCCAGCTGATGAGACTTGGTTCTAAGTCGAGGCATTTATTTAATACCATATATGGGTAGTCTGGGTTCCTCCAAAGTCACTTTGTGGAATGTTTCAGCTCCTCTCCTCTAGATGGCCCCTCCACCGCGGCAGCAGGAATGGGGCTGGAATTTTGGGTTGTGGAGCATGGGCCTGGTGAGCTCAGATGCTTCTGCATTTGCATTGTTGTGCACTGCTAAAAGAGGACTGGAAATGTTGTTTATGCAGTCAAAACAAAGATGTATTGGTGAGGTCCGATGCTTAAAATACCCACTGCTCATTTTGGAGTGTGTCTCTGTAGATGAAGAAAAAATGGAAACAGTCAAATGATGGTCACACTGATGTAGTGAGACTGCCACAGGGTGGGGAGGCCCTGGCACAGGGTGCCCAGAGAAGCTGTGGCTGCCCCTGGAAGTGTCCAAGGCCAGGTTGGATGGGGCTTGGGGCAACCTGGGATAGGAGAAGGTTTCCCTGCCCATGGCAGGGGGTGGAATGAGATGGGCTTTAAAGTGTATTCCAACCCAGACTATTCTGGAATTCTGTAGTCAAAACCAAGCCTTTCTCTTAAACTCAGGTTCTTCAGGTCCAGAGTCCCTTTTTGCCTTTTCCTGAATCTTTTATTAGCAAGTGCAGCAAGCATTAGCTAAGCTGGAACTAAACACTGCAGACTCTGACCTGGGGTTAAGGATGTACAACTTACCTGTGCTGCTCCCTTCTTCCCCTGCAGCCCCCAAGTGGAGCTGCCCCCGTACCTGGAGAGGATCAAGCAGCAAGCCAACGAGGCCTTTGCGTGCCAGCTGTGGACCCAGGCCATCCAGCTGTACAGCAAAGCTGTGCAGAAGGCCCCCAACAACGCCATGCTCTACGGGAACAGAGCTGCTGCCTACATGAAGCGCAAGTGGTAAGGGGGCAGTGCCACCATGGGTGACTCCCAGGGGCCACCTGGGTGAAGGACCTGGTTTCCCTCTGTGAGGGCGGGGTTGGGGTTATCAGATTGAGCCACAGTTGGGCACCTCTGGCTCAAAGGGATGGCACAGCTGTCTGTGCTGGAGAGATTCTGGGGAGCACAGCTGGTAGCAGCCCATTGTTTCACCTACTGATGTGCTGAGTGAAATCCTGACCCTTTCCTGTGTAAAAAGAAACCCCAAATCCACATCTGATTCACAGCATTCTGGGTGTCTCCAAGGGTGTTTGTGTGTCTTTGGGTGGTTCTGATCTGCATTAAAGAAGGGCTCTTAAATCTGCTGTCAACACATGACGTAATGGTGACTGTGCTTTGTAACATCTCCTGACAGAAGGCTGTTTTAGGGCTGCTGGGGTGGCTTTGGTTGCTGCTTTATCCAAGTACCTCACACTGCAGACACTTAGACCTGGTGGCTCCTGTGTTACCCCAGTTAACCCACACTCCCTTTGACTGGAAACAAACCTCTGGGAGGGATCTGGGGAGGTGGCAGATCCTGGCAGTCTGGAGGGGATTCTGCCCTGGTGGTTGCAAAACACCCTGTCAGCCTCTGCAGTAGGTAATGTCTGCTCTGACCAGTGGCCAGAGCTGCATCTGCAAGATACAGCTGAGTTATTTTAGTGCCTGTCCCCTTGAGCAGAGTAAGACTGAGTAGCATGACTTGCCATTAACATATTTAAAATAGCTGTGGTCCTTCATCTCCATTTGCTTTGTGAGGATATCCTTCTCCTGTCCCTGCTGAAATCCCCAGTATGAATTCTCCTCTCTTCTTGCCAAGATAAAGAGCAGCCAGCAGTTGTTGTGACTGTTGGTAACCGGCCTACTGGCTGTTTTGCAATAGCAGAGATTTGGGAGCTGCCTCAAAAAGACCTCAGTGTTCAGAGGGAGAAGAACAATAGGTTGGGATTAAGGGATGGAACACAGAAGCTGAGTGCTGATCTCATGAATGACATTTTTCTTATAGGAATCCTTTTTCCCGAAGGGTGTTGGCACATCTGAACCTTTCAGTGTGTCAGCTACTGCTTTGCCACAGTTTTGGGTAGCAGGAAGATGTGAAAAACATAGACACAGTGGGTTTCTGTGGCATGCAGGGGGTAGGATTTAAATAGCACTGAGCTGATACCTTCCAGGTGCAGAAAAGGGGCACTTTTCTGCTAGGAATAGTTTGTGGAGAGTGGAGAAGATGGCTGGGATGTCACTGAGCAGGAGGAGAGGCAGACAGTGACCCAGGCTGAACCACCACGTGTCTCTGAGGTGTTCTTGATGTCTGGAAGAGGTACAGGCCACCCTCAGAACCCTGCAGGTCCTGCTTTGGCCTCATTCTCTAAATAACAGAGAGAGCAAGAAAAAATGAAGGTCTGTAATTTCCTAACCTCCCCTTGCTCATCTCCCTTAAGATGCTGCTCATATTTTCCAGCACTTCTAAGGCTGCCCTTTGAAATTTTGCTCCTAAAAGCCAACTGCATCCCCCTCTGGATTGCTTTCAGCAGTCCACGTTGGCAGTACTGAGCTGATTTCTAGTTCTGCACAAGCTGAGTCAATCCTGTAACAAAGGGAGAAGTCAGAGCCTGCTTTACATCCCACCATGTCCATTTTCACACCAGTCTGTTGGGCTGCCAACGCTGGTAGTTGAGCTTGAAAGATATTTGAGGGTGGCAGAGCAGTTTAAAAGCCCAGTCAGGTGTGCAAGTGTGAGACACCTGTCTGTCACCCTAACAGGTAACTTGCATTCCCTCTTTCTCTGACTGAAAGGGGCCTGTTGCTGCGTGTCCTGAATTAACCCTGGCAGTGTGCAGAGGCAGCCCTGGAGAGCCCTGTTCCTGCTGCAGATCTCATGGGCAGGGCATTGGTTTGCAAAACATGCTCCTGCAAGATTTGGAGCTCCCCTTAGTAAGTCCAGTCACTGGGACACCTCTTCCCTGTTCCACCTGTGCATGAGGAGGAGCTTCTTTACTGTGAGGGTGACAGAGCACTGGGACAGGCTCCCCACAGGGGGTGTGGAGTCTCCTTTACTGGAGGTGTTTAAAAACTGGACACAATCCTGAGGAATGTGCTGTAGGGAGCCCTGTTTGAACAGGGAGGGCGTCCTGCATGACCTCCAGTGGTCCCTTCCCACCTGAGCCTTCCTGTGCTTCCCTGACAAGGGTTTCATGTGATCGAAAATTGTTGCTCTGCAAATTCATCATCTCCTTGGGGGTGTTTTGGACTTTGGTAGGTACAGTGCACAGAATCCTGGAATGGTTTGGGTTGGAAGGGGCCTTAAAGCTCATCTCATCCCATTCCCTGCCATGGGCAGGGACACCTTCCACTATCCCAGGTTGCTCCAAGCACTGTCCAGCCTGGCCTTGGACATTTCCAGGGATGGGGCAGTCACAGTGGGGCATGTAAGTTACAGGTATGAAACATTATTATTATTAACCATCAAATGGAGCCTTGGGCACTCAGCCTTGCCCTGCCAGCCTGAGCTGAGCACCATAGCAGGCTCAACAAGTCCCTCCTGCTCCCAGAGCACAGCCAGAGACAGCCCCATCCCCACAGCCCTGAGCTCGGGGAATCAGGCTGTAAACAGGATACAAATACCCAGTACGGCCCAGCCTGCTGTAACATCACTTCTAAAACTCCAGGGTTTTTTCCTATAAAGGTGAGAAAAGGCTCCTGCTTGAGACATTTGTGCATTTGTGGTGGGAGGTCCTGCAGCTCCTGGCGGGGGCTCCGTGGGCCGGAGCTGTGCCGTGTGTCCACACAGGGGCACGATTGAGCTGTGACAGGGAGCCCGCCTGGCACGGGAGGGCTGTGCTGCCTGGCCAGAGGGCTGCTGCATCCTCCATCTTCAAAGGACTTCCCGAAATGTGCTGCAGCAGGGAGCTCTGCTCTCTTGGATTTAAAATGGCAGGTCAGGGCTGGCGGGGCAGCCTGGTGTGGTCACATCCCAGAGCTGCCTGTGGGCGTCTGCAGAGGCCTTGGGGAGGCTGGGCTGGGTCAGGTGGTGCCCCCGAGTCACAGCAAATGCTGTTAGTGAGCTCCTGGGGTGTGGGATTGTGTAGAGAGCTGGAAACAACAAGCTGTGGAGTGAAATGAGGGCTGGGAAACAGCAGTGGAAAATGTTTGCTGTTGCTGCTTGGGCTGGCTAATCCACCACTCCCTTTTCCTCAGGGATGGGGACCATTACGATGCTCTGAGGGACTGCTTGAAGGCCATATCCCTAAATCCATGCCACCTGAAGGCCCATTTCCGCCTTGCCCGCTGTCTCTTTGAACTCAAGTACGTGGCAGAAGCACTGGAGTGTCTGGATGATTTTAAAGGGAAGTTTCCAGAACAAGCACACAGCAGTGCCTGCGATGCACTAGACAGGGACATCAATGCTGCCCTATTCTCCAAGAGTGATAACGGTGAGTGCTGCTGCTCCTGGGCTTCTCCAAGGTTACACTGAAACCTAATGAGCACACAAGGACTTTCTTCCTTAAACTGCCCCTCTGAAGTAAAGCTCCAACTTCTGAGAGTGATTGATTGTTGCTGTGCAGAAAAACTAGCCTGAGCCTGTTCTTTCCTTGTGCCTGGTCCTGGTTTGCTCTTGAGTGAGAGTGTGATAAAAGGAGTCTGATGTAGCCAGGAGATAATCTGGAAGGAAGGAAGCTCGTGCTCTGAGCCCAGCTCCCTGCTGGAATTGTCCTTAACTCTTCTCTAAGGCTGCTGGGGTCTCCTGGGGTGCTGTTTGCTTAGAACTCCCCCAGTGGTGCTGAGGGAAACGTGTTGTCCTTCCAGCTGAAGACAAGAAGGGGGGAGGCCCCATCCGGCTGCGAGCCACAGGCCGCAAGGACTCCATCTCTGAGGACGAGATGGTGCTGAGGGAGCGCAGCTACGACTACAAATTCCGATACTGCGGCCACTGTAACACCACGACAGACATCAAAGAGGCCAATTTCTTTGGCAGGTATGCTGGCAGGTGGTAGCCAGGGGTGCAGGACACAGTGAGCAGCAGCAGGGTGCTCTGTTCTGTGGGATAAAGCCTCACGTGTAGCCCCATGTTCCCATTCATGAAATGACACGGACGCTGGTTTGGAGGGTTGGGAAAAGCTGGCGGGAAGCCTCCTCCTGTGTGGCTGCATGAGCAGCTGGTGAGGAGCAGATCCACAGAGGGCCTGGTTGGGCTAGCACTAAAGAAATCCATTTGGGATTGAAAACAGGGCTCCTGGGGATGCAGGGAACAAGCACGGGTAGCTTTATGTGGATCTGTAAGTGTGAGGGGTGTCAGCCTGCTGATGGTAGAAGCCATGTGAGATTCTCAGCCTGCTGGAGCCTGGCTCTTGAGTGTGACCCAGACTCTGCTCCTCTGCCCTAGCAATGCCCAGTACATCGTCAGCGGCTCGGACGACGGCTCCTTCTTCATCTGGGAGAAGGAAACCACCAACCTGGTGCGTGTGCTGCAGGGAGACGAGTCCATTGTGAACTGTCTCCAGCCTCATCCCAGCTACTGCTTCCTGGCCACCAGCGGCATCGACCCGGTTGTGCGACTCTGGAACCCCAGGCCGGAGGTAAGAGCTGCAGTCAGAGCCTCCCGTGTCGTCGGATGCTCTTTGCTGCTGTCTTTTCCTACTGGGCTCTCCCGTTGCAGCAGCGGGAACAGCCCTTTTTTGGTCCTGAGTGCTGTCCCTCGGTGTCTTGCAGAGTGAGACCCTCAATGGCCGCGTGGTCGTGGACATGGAAGGTGCTTCCCAAGCCAACCAGAGGCGGATGAACGCGGACCCGCTGGAGGTGATGTTGCTGAACATGGGGTACCGGATCACAGGACTGACCAGTGGTGGGGCTGGAGGCTCAGATGATGAAGACAGCTCAGAGGGGCAAGTCCAGTGCCGGCCCAGCTAAAACAGAACTGCCTCTCCTTCCTCTAATTGTTTGGCTGAAAGGGAACCGAGTTTCCTTGGTCCTGAACTTTCTCTGGTGAATGACTGCACTGTTTCGCACTATGCACAGGGTAGGACAAGCTGGCAGGGGCAGGAGCGGCCGTCTCTAAACCATCACCTCCTCCTCCTCCTCCTCCTCCCCGGCAGTGCAGTCCGGGGTTTGCCTTTAGTGGAATTTAGTCCCAACAGGGGTCTTTGAGTTGTCTGTGAGCAGTGTAACTGGTGATTATTTTTCCAGAGCTGCTGTATGATCTGGTACAGGGGCTGTTGCCTGCATTGCAGGGGGGATGTTAAATTCCTGAATAAAATACAAACCTAGGGCAGGGGTTATGGAATGAATTTACTGCAGTGATTTTGAAGGCTTGACTGTGCTACCAGCCTGTCTAGAGGCCCCCGGTTTATGGTTGTTGGCCATGAAACACCTGTTTTGTCCCATAACATCTTTCTTCTGGCTTCCATCTCAGACACGTCAGCAGATGTAGCTGTGCTGTATTGAGGACTGGAGGTTGCCTGTCTTGTCTCTCTGTCTTAGCTGAGGGATCAGAGAAGGCACTGGGTGTGTGCAGCAGCTCCACGGGGCAGGACGAGCTTGCCCAGTTCTGATACTCCCTCCTGTGGTCCCTGAGCCCGTGGAGGGAGGTGACAGCGATGGGCACAGGTTGGATCAGAGGCCAAGGACTTGTGTAGCTAAAGCTGCTGAGGAGCGGGCAGGTGACAGCACCTCTCCATTGCCCAAGGTGTGTAGCTGTGTTTGCTTTCTCCTCTCCGTGTCACCTGTGCGGGAGCTGAGAACGTTGTCACCGCGTGAATGATGCAGCTACAGTCTGGAGTTGTCAGAAGCAGCGTTTTTGTGCAGCCAGCTGCTCTGTCTTGGCCAAGGTGGGCCTTCCCTGCCTCCTTGTTGGTGTAACATTGGATGGATTCGTGGTCCTCTCAGGAACCCTCCTTCCTCTTCCTGCTCTCCACGCCCTGACTGGCTGCAGAGCCAGGAGCACACCTGGAAACACAGCACTGTACTTCCATTCCTTCCCCCTCCTGTAACACACAGCCCTGTTTCCCCTCTTGCAGTTGCCAAACACTAAATACCCCACAGATCTTACACAGCTGTGCTACAACCACCTCTGGAGGTTGTTTTTTTCTAGGACTATCAACCAAGACCAAAGAGCCCCTGGAGATCTGAACCGCTCTGCGCTGTCTCGTGTCTCTTCCTGCCGAAGGTCTGAACATGTTAGCCGTGGTCCCAGGGGTGTGAGGTGTGTGTCTGGGAGTGTGCGCGCATGTGTGTGTGCTGTTCTTCCATGTGGTGCAATCCCTGGTCTTCCTGTTGCTGCCGTGGAAAGATGAGAGGCCTCCCTTTCCTGCCTCTGGCTGCCTCTGGCTGCCTCTGGCTGCCAGGCGCTGCCGAGCGCGGCTGCGCGGGGCTGCCCGAGCCAGGGCTGCCTCTGCCTTCCAGAACAGTCCTGGACACGAGGAGGGAGAGAGGTCAGCGGGCAGCATCTCTCCAAGGACTGTTCCCTGCAGAGAGAGAGAGAACTGGGACCTGAGGGTGCCCCTCAGACAGAGACTCGCCTGCTCTGTCCCAGCGTGAAGCCCGAGCTCGCCCCGGTGCTGTGGGAGCCCCTCAAAGGGACCAGCTCCCCGTGTGCTCTGCCCAGCTGTGGTGGCAGGACCAGCCTCCCCTCTGCTGCTGAGGCAGAGCTCACCTGGGCCAGGTGTCCCTCAGCTCCTGGGGCAGGTTTGTTTGTTCTCACGCAGTACCTGAGACTGTTGAGTTCACCTGGCTGGGGGTGCACCCCTGGCACTTGCTGCTCTTCCAAACCCAGAGGCAGCAGAAAATTCTCCTCACTTGGGTGACTTTCTGACATGGTATGCCCTTTTCTTTTTTTGCTTAAGGCTTCCTACTAGATGCATCTTCTTTTTTTTTTTTTCCCCCTCTCTTCCTCCCACTCAAACATTTTTTTCAGCTTTCAGTAGACGTCTGCAGACTTTGATTTTTAAACTGAGAGACTGAGATGGAAGGCTCTGAAGAGGACAGACCTCTCCCTCCCCATTCACCTTTTGCTGTGGCAGCTATTTTTTGGGTTTTTTTACCCTTGTGAGACAGTGCAGCTCTTTTACCTGCCAGTTGCAGTGTGAAAGCAACCAGATTCCCTGCCTCTGCAAGTGGGTTGCTGTTTTTAATGGCTGCTTTGGTTAAAAAAAAGAAGATTAATAATAATAGGAGAGAAGGGGAGAGAAAAATCTTTCTGCCTCTAGCCCCTTTTCCCCTTGCTGTGGGCAGATTACCTGCTTGTCGCTTGTTAACGAGGAATTTGTATTTATTGGTGAAGGAAAAAAACATGCTGGGGAAGTCAGGAGAAGATGTTGCTTTATTGACCTCTGCTGTTTACTTCAACCCCCTCTTTGGGAAAGCTTCTTCCTGCTCTTTCTGGTTAACTCTTTCTAGCCTGGGATATGCAGGGATGCCTCCTTTATTTTTGTATTCTAGCAATGGGCTCTCCGTTAGGAGACTCTAGGATTCTCTTAGTGTTGCAGTGACCATTGCTTCTCGCTTTTTCGAGTACTAAAGATGATCATCTCGTAAACTTTGCCCCTGCAGTTGTAGAGGTAACACACGAGCCTTACTGCCCTCATTAGAAGGAGCAGAAAACTTGTTTCTCTGGTCCCTGGAAGAGAAAGGGTTAAGCGATTAAACGATTCTTTGTTCTAGTTCTTTCTTGGTGTGTTTTGTTTGGGGGATCGTGGTGGCTTTGTTCTACCTTTCTCCTCTGTGCGGGTGGGTGGAGGGTGGCCTGGTTGGGCCAGGTGCTGTCTGTTCTTCAGAGAAACAGAGGCTCCAAAAACTTGAGTGGGAAGGGGGCTGGGGAGCCCAGAACGTGGCCCATGAGCTGTGGTGGCCACGGAGTCAGTGCTGAGTTAATCTGTCCGGGTTTGGGAACTCAGAGCTGTCAGTGGCGCGAGGGTTTGGAGCTGCCAGCGCTGGGGTGGGGATGGGAGCAGCTGCCTGGGAGGAGGGGAGGGAAGCACATCCTGCAGAGCTGCTCCAGCAGTCCGAGGGTCTGGGGGGCTTTGTCAGAGACAGCAAAGCTGTAAAATCCTGGTGAGGTCCCTGCTGAACCCAGAAGCCAGAGGTGGGTGAGCAGAGGCACAAAGCTGCCCGAGCCCATCCGGCCTTGTGGCTGCTCTGGAAGAGGCCCTGGGCCGGAGCAGTGGAGCCCGGGGGCCCCGGGCAGAGCCAAGGTCACCTGCCTGAGTCACTGAGAGACCTCCCGAGATGTTCCCGTGTCAGCAGCAGCACATTCCCTGCCTTGCGTGGCGTGTCCAACACCAGCCTTTGGACCCTGAGATGTTCCTTTGCTAAAGGATCTCACAAACTCACTTTTTCCTCTGGGTTCCTGCTGCAAAACCTCCCAAATATTTCCTTGCTCTCCAAGCTGCAGGCCTTAAGGGAGAGTTGGAAAACCAGGCTGTTATTTTCAGAATCCATTTGAACTCTTCTCTTAAAAATTCCTGTTGGACACCTTTCAGCCTAAGGTCTTTTGAGGCCTCTTCATTTCAAATCCTGTCTGATATAAATTACTGCTTTAAGAGGCAGCTCTGCTGTAACAAAGCAATGAGCATCCATAGCTGGAATTGGCAATCAGCTAATTGGGTCAGCTCTTGGAGTGAGTGGTTGGAAGCTGAGTGTTTGAATTGTGGGTGGAAATGGGTAGAAGGACCCAGAAAATGAGTTTTATTTGTCATTTGGGTGAGAGGATTGGGTTGAGGAAGCAGAGGAGGGATATGCTCTGAGATGTGGGGGGAGGAACAGTTGCAGCCTGACTGACAAATTCACTTTTCTCTGATGGAACTGTTGGCAGTGCCAGCAATAAAACTGCACCAGGCTCAAGATGGGTCCTGTGTCTGAGCAAAATGGGAGCAGGGTGTCGGGAATCTGCCTGCTGTGGGTGCCAGGAGCAGTTCAGTCCTTGTAGCTGTTTCAGGCCTTGCTGCTGCAGGAGAGGAGAAGGACGGGGACCCCCTTTAGGGCTAGCCTGGAGAGGAGCTGGGTCTTGTCCTGGATTTCACAGCTGAGAAATCACCATGACCAGCACTTGGCTCTGGGAGCGCTTCCACTGGTGCCCCTTGTCCCTGAGAAACCGGTGGCTTTTCCTTTAACCATGGAAGTTGCCCTGTGGATCGGCTGTGGCAGCTGGGGAGGGAGAGAGGGGGGGGAAATGCAGCTTCCCAGTGACAGGGAGAGAGAAAAGCCCCGAAGGCTGGAGCTGAGGGCCGAGGTGGCTCAGGGCCACTTTTGGGGAGGGTGGCTGAGCCTGGCGCGTCCCGTGGGGCTGTGAGTGGCACCAGCAGAGCCCCGAGGGAGGTTTTTGGCTCGCACTGAGCCGGGAGAGGCTCTCAGGCTGCACAGACCAGAGCAGGGGAACAGCACAAACCCAGCCCAGCCTCCCCTGCGGGGCCGGGGAAGGACACGGGGCTGGTGTCCTCCATCAGCCCGAGCCTCGGTGACATTTCCAGTCAGCTCCTGCTGCCGCCTCGGCTGTCAATGTCAGGAGGGGGAGGGGATCTCCTCCTGGAGTGCTTTGGTTCTGGCAGTCCTTCTAATGTTCGAGCTGTCACAACAGGGAAGGTTCCCAAGGAAGCGCTGCTGAACAGGAGCTGGCTGGGCGCCTGCTGCTTCCAGGCTGTGCCCTGAGCCAGCCTGGGAACGGGAGGTACCCGAATCCCGGCCGGGCTGGGCTCCAGGCTGTGCTGGGACAAACCCACAGTGCTCCATCCTCTCCCCTCGGGAAGGCTCTGGGTCACCAGGGTCCGAGGAGGACACTGGCACCTGCCGGGAGCAGGGACATGTCCCCGTTGTCCCGAGGATGTTCTGCCTGAGGGAGGGAAGAGGAGCCATCGGTGGCGAGTTCCTGGCAAACCCTTTTGTTTCTCCTCAAACGAGAGCTTGCACAAACAATGGTGGCACCATTCCTGCTCTGCACATCGATCCAGTGCTGTAGTCAGGCAAGAGAGCTGCAATAAAACCCTGGCCTTTAATTTTATGCATGGAGAACTTCTTACCTGCTCTCCCCTCCCTGTCCTCCCCCCCACAGTTCCTTTTCCAACTGCAGCTATTTTTCCCTGCTGACTTCAGGTGTTTTGTATTCTGCTTAGATCAATAGCAGCACAACAGCAGCAGCTTTCCAGTTGTCACCAGGAAGACCCTGCTGTCAGCTCCAGCTCAGCCGTGCTCTGCCGGGGCTGGAGAGCCCTTGTGCTTCCCTGACAGACACAAAGAGCTGCACAGCAAACCAGTGCTCTATTGATTTTGGTTTTAATTATTATTTTTTTTTAATCCAGCCTGGGGAAAGCTATGTTCTTCCCGAGCTCCAGCAGCTGGGCTTGCCTTCCTGCACTTGGTTTACGAGGGAGGGAAGTGTCTGAACTGCCCCTTGCCCAGGCGGGAGGTGGCACTGCGGGGACACGTCCTGCTGAGGCTGTCAGTGTTGTCCCTGCTGTGAGGCTTTGCCAAGGAGCTGGTCCCTGGTGATATCCTGCTTAGCAGCCTCCCAGCCATGAGCAGGAAGAGCAAATCCATTGCCTAATCCGACAAACGTGCCAGGACCACATTAGCTGATGTGAACATTGGCCCTCATTCATGGCTTTTTCACAATCTCTGATATTTATGTTGGCCTGGAGCAAATCAATGCCAGGACTTTTTTCTTCGTTGAACAAAAAGTGTTCACTGAAACACAACCTTTGTGTGCATCTTCCATCCCAAGTGCCAAAACGGAATCACAGAATGTTAAGGGTTGGAAGGGACCTTAAAGCTCATCTCATTCCACCCCCTGCCATGGGCAGGGACACCTTCCACTACCCCAGGTTGCTCCAAGCCTCATCCAACCTGGCCTTGGACACTTCCAGGGATGGGGCAGCCACAGCTTCTCTGGGCACCCTCTGCCAGAGCCCCACCATCCTCACAGGGAAGGATTTCTTCTTCTTATCCAATCTAAATTTCCCCTCTTTCAAGTTTGAACCCATTACTCTTTGTCCTAAAAGAAGAAATCAGAAACCAAAGCACCAGCCGTGGCTTCGCTCTCAAGAGTGATTGATTTCCTCAGCTTCCTCTCTTTTGGAGACTATTTTGTGAATTCCTTTTCCATCAGGCTCCAAGGAGTGTGACTGGAGGCTGTTTTTCAACTCCTGGCACAGTGACAGGTCCTGCTGCAGCTCCATGTGAGCTCCAGGCAGAGGGCTCTAGGTCCGTCCCAACACCCCTGGAGCAGCTTTCACAGGATCATGGAATTTCAGGGTTGGAAGGTATCTCTGGAGGTCACCCAATCCAGCCCCCTGCCCAGGCAGGGCCACCCAGAGCAGGGGACACAGGAACACCTCCAGGTGGGTTTGGGATGTTTCCAGAGAGGGAAATTCCACACACTCCCTGGGCAGCTGTTCCAGAGCTCTGCCACTCTCATGGAAAGAAGTTCTTCCTCATGTTCTTGAGTTTACAGCCACTGCTCCTCGTCCTGTCTCTGGGCACCACTGAACAGAGTCTGGCACTGCCTTGGAAATATTTCCCCCTTGAAAAGGCTTTCCTAAACCATGGTCTAGGCTGGGAAATCAGGTGAGATGTTGGATAAAGTCTTGAGGGTTTGGTAGAGGTGAAAAAACGTGTTGTGTGTTACTGAGCTACTTGTGTTGACAGCTGTGTGCTTGGGGAGAGTTGCTGTGGCTCGAGGGGGGAGAGGCCACCTTGACATGAGACTTCAGGGACATTTTCTGCTGCCACAGTGGCCCCTTTGAGGTGGGCAGAGGTCACCCATCTCCTGGGCTCTCTCCTGGAAGCCTCGGGAGTCTAAAGCTTGGTGTGTCAGTGCTGCTCTGTCCCGGAACGGAGAACGTCCACGGCTGGAGTCAGCCTAACGAGTGGGGAAAGGCAGGGAGGGGAAAGGCAGGGACGGGAAAGCAGGATACAAAGCAGGGAGAAGCCTTCGGTGAAGAAGAGGAACGTCAGTAAAAAGTGGGAGCTGTTAAGTTTGTGATGAGTGTTGGGAAGGGGGTTTGTTAATCCCCAAATCCAAGGCCACCTTGGCTCTGTGTTGCCACATGTGCAGGAAGGGGCCAAGACTGTTTATTGCCAACCCCCCTGGCCCAGCAGCGTGACAGCACAGGCTGTCCTGGAGAGCCTTGGCCGTGCCCTGCCTCGACGGGAAACAGCTACGGGCTCTGTGTGAGGAGGAAATGAGCAGCTTCCAAGGAAAACGTGGGAGAATGCAGAGGCTGGAAGGTGGACAGCGGCAGTTCTCCCGCACCCCTGGGGCAGAACATCCCCATCCTGGGCTGGGCTGGGGCAGCCCTGACCTCCCTGTGCCCCCTCCGCTCCCGTGGGTCTCACTCTGCCTTTCGAGTGTGTTGTGCTGGGTGGAAATCTGGAATAAACACATTTCTCCAGCTTCCTCACGTAGTTTGAATTTAACTCCCTAATAAAGCGATTGTTCTTTTTCTAACCCTCTGTTCTCCATCTGTAAATGCTGTTGCTGCTCTGGCAGTTCCTCTCCTGTCCCGGGGGGCTCCGTGGGATGGTTATTTCTGCTCCTGCGCTTCCCTGAGGGGCTCTACGGGGGCTCCTCCAGCTCCCGGCCTCGGGGACAGCGGCGGGGCCGTGGCGGCTCCGCACACGGGGGGCGAGGGGCGAAGGGACCGGCCAGGAGGGGCTGTCCGGGGCCCTGGCCCGGGGTGCTGCTCCCGTAGGGGTGGTCCAGGCCCGTAACAGGGGCTGCTGATCCCGGTTCGGGGCCCGTTCCCCGTTCGGGGCCCGTTCCTGGGTTCAGGCCGTTCCCCGTTCGGGCCCGTTCCCGGTTCGGGGCCGTTCCCGGTTCGGGCCATTCCCGGTTTGGGGCCCGTTCCTGGGTTCAGGCCGTTCCCCATTCGGGCCCGTTCCCGGGTTCAGGCGGTTCCCGGTTCGGGGCCCGTTCCCGGGTTCAGGCCGTTCCCCGTTCGGGCCCGTTCCCGGTCCGGGGCCCGTTCCTGGGTTCAGGCCGTTCCCCGTTCGGGCCCGTTCCCGGTCCAGGCCCGTTCCCGGTTCGGGCCGTTCCCGGGTTCAGGCCGTTCCCCATTCGGGCCCGTTCCCGGTCCGGGCCCGTTCCCGGTTCCCCCCCGCGCTCCCCGCTGCCGGAAGCGCGCGCGGCCCGCCGGAAGTGACGCGCTGCGGGCGCGCCCCGGGCATGGCGGCGGCGGAGCCCGGGATGAAGCAGTTCAATGGCGGCGGTGGCGCCGCGCCGGACGCGGAGCGCGGCCGCTTCCCGCACTGCGTGGTGTGGACCCCGATCCCCGTCCTGACGTGAGCGAGGCGCCGGCGGCGCACCGGGGGCGGGCGGCGCGGCGGGGGCCGGGCCCGGGACGGGACCCCCTCGCCTCTCCCGGGGCCTCCCCTCACCTGTCCCGGAAGCCCTCGCGCTTCTCTCGATCCCCTTTCGCCCCTCCCGGGTCCTCCCCCGCCTCTGTCGGGACCCTCTCCCCGCTTCCCCCCTTTCCTTTCCCGGGTTCTCCCGGAGCCCCTCCCCGGATCCCTTCTCGCCCTTCCCGGCCCCTCTCGTTTCGCTTAGACCCCCACCTCGTCGTTCCCGGATTCCCGTTGCCCCTCCTGAGCCCCCCCACCTCGCTCTTCTTGGGGCCCCCTCGCCATTTCCCTTCCCGGGCTCCTCCTTGCCCTTCCCGGGCTCCTCCTTGCCCTTCCCGGCTCCCCCTGTCCTTCCCGGGGTGCTCGGCTGCCGCGGGACCCTGTCCCAGGGAGGGAGGGGCTCGTTCTTGCAGCCGGGGCGAGTGCGGGGAAGGCTCTGCGCTGAACGGGCTTGTCCCTGCAGGAGCGGGAGTGGAGGGATCCAGGGAAACGTGGGAAGGCTTTTTTGGAGCAAAGGTTTGGGCGCTGGGATCTGAGACCACCCCGTGCCCCGAGGGGAGTCTCGGTGCGTTCTTTTCATGAGTTGGGACTGGATTTGCCTTCCCAGGCTCGGCAGCCAAGTGTGGGCAGGCTCCAGAGAGAACTTGGGACTTTTCCTCCGGTCGTGGGAACGTGGAAAGCTGTGGCTGTGGGGGTTGTCTGGGCACAGCGAGGCTTGTTTTTCCACCTTCCTCTTCCCCTCGGGTTCCCATCAGGTGATGTTTACTGAGCCGGGGCTCGAAGTCACGTAGAAGATGTGGTGTGGGGTGTGCCGGGATCGGGAACGGCCCGGAGCTCTCCTCGCCCGGGAGAGGCTGCACTTCTCCTCTTGCCGCCTCTTTTATCTCTTTTATCTTTTTTCTTTCTTGATTGTTTAAAATGTTCACCTCAGCCTTTTCCTGGAGGATTTTCCAGAGCTTTTTAACATTCCTAACCCCAGCTGGGAGTGCTGAAGGGAGCTGCCAGAGCCACTCAGGGAGAGAGGAGAGAGAAATCAGAGGGAGATCAGCAAACCTGAGGATGGGAGAGGGCTGGAGAGTGTGGGAGAGGGCTGGAGCATGACCTGGAGTATTCCCTTCTACGTGATAATGATGGAAGGAGGCTGGCACGTAGGTTTGATAATGCAGAGGGCTTGGGATGTAGGTCTGATGATGGAAGGGGGTTGGATGTAGATCTGCTCCTCCCTGGGGCTGTAAATACCCATCAGGGAGAAGGTCTGTGAAACAATGGGCTCATTTAGGGCAGGGAATGCTCTTCCTAGAGCCAGGAACTCTGTTTTGTGTCTGGAGAGCTTAAATCTAGGTTGCTTTGGAAAGCTGCAGCGTGGTGGGAAGGTGGGCAGGGTGACCTGGTTTTTGGTTGCTGGAGTGGAAAGTCCAGTTTTATCCCAAGGCAGTTCCTCCAGGATCTAATCTCTGTGCTTGGCTGCACAAAGGGGTTTGTCTGGGAGAGAGGGCTCGCCCTTCCCTGCCCGGGGTGTGTGCAGGACACTTTGGGGTGTGGTGTTCTCTTCCAGCCCTCCTGCCAGCGGAGCTGGGAGTGTTCCCGTGGTGTTTTCCCCATTTTTCTGTGTCTCTTCCAGCCTTTGCCTGGCTTTGGCTCCCACGCTTCCCCCTCCCAGCTGTGTGTCCCAGGTTACCTGCGCCGTGGGCCCTCGGTGGGAGCAGGGATGAGCCCCCCTGCTGATGCCCCCTGTTCCTTGGCAGGTGGCTGTTCCCGATCATCGGCCACATGGGGATCTGCACCTCCACCGGCGTCATCCGGGACTTCGCAGGGCCCTACTTCGTCTCCGTGAGTAGATCCTGGACCCAGGAGCACGAGCAGAATTCCTGTTTCCTCTGCTTCTCCCCTGCCTTGGTGACTCCTGAGCCAGCCCTGCCTTCTCTGGCTCAAATAACAGCTTTAGGTGTTTTTAAGGAGCTGGGATCGTTGCTGTTGCTCCTTGGGCTGGAGCTTATTTGGGGGTGTGATAAATAATGGCTGGTTTGGTGAGGAGAAGGGGAAAAAATCTTGTATTCCAGGCTCTAAATTAGGAGTTTAGGACTTAAATTCTCTTAATTCTGAGTAGCAGAAGTGCCTTCAGCTTCCTCAGCTGCTCAGCATCAGGTGTGTGCCAGGCCTCTTAAGCTGCTAAGCATCCAGGGGATTCTGAAAGTAAAGAGAGTTTTAATTTGGGATAATTAATGCTCCTAATAGACTGAGGCATTTACAACTGAGAGTTAACAAAATATTAACACTTAAAAAAAAAGGAGGGGAACAAGGCACTTGTAAGTGGATGATGTCACTGTGTGTGGAGTATAAATGTGCCCGTGCCCAGATCAGGAGTGTGGAAACAACGGGAATCCAAACCCAGGCACACCCGGGACTGGTCGCTGGGGCAGTGGGATCACTCAGCCAGCCAGCTGTGAGACCTCCAGCACGATCCATGCCCTGAATACTGCACTGGGTTTCATCCTGCTGAGACAGTTTTCCTTTTTTTTTTGTAGGAAGACAACATGGCATTTGGGAAACCTGTAAAGTAAGTGCTGCTTGTTTGTATTAAACTGCCCTGCAGTTCCTGGGGACAGACGTGCTGTGACATTGCTTCTCCTGGTGCTCAGCTGCCCTAATTCACCTCGGTGGCCGCTGTGTCTCTGCTTTCCAGGAAACCACATTAAATTAAATCTTTTTAGCAGCATGACAGCAACGTGGTGGTGTTAATAACCAGAGCTGTGTGGAGCCTTTGTTAGAGAAAAGGAAAAGAAAAGGCTAAACCATCCTAAGATGATGTTAGCAAGTGCTCTTGAGTAAACACTGCCTGGCTGTGCTGATGAGCTGGTGTCACTCACGTCCTGTCAGTGCTGTGGGCAGGAGAAGGGCCAGGGTTTGTGTCTCTCAGGTCAGGTTTGTGCTTGGAGTGTCCAGGAGGTTCCTTCAGGATGCGGGAGCAGTTCAGGGCTGTGCCCCTGAGCTCTGGGATTTCTCTCTCTGGGGTGCTGAGGATGCTGAGCAGCCTTTCTGCTGCCTCTCTTGTCTCCAAGAGCTGGGCTCTGTGCAGTTCAGAGGCACTGGATTTATCCAAGTCCTTTAAGCCTGTGCAGGGCCAGAAGCTGGACTTGATGACCCTTGTAGGGTCCCTTCCAGCTCAGCTGTGATTCCACAATCTTCCTGCTGGGAGGAGCAGGCAGTGGGGAAGGTGCAGCAGTAGAACAGTGCAAAGGGAGCTGTTCTCATCCTTGTAGGTACTGGAAACTGGATCCCAGCAAAGTCTATGCCACTGGTCCCAACGCCTGGGACACGGCCGTGCACGACGCGTCCGAGGAGTACAAGCACCGCATGGTACAGCTCCTGTCCTGGCTGGGAGGGAGGGAGGGAGGGAGGGAGTGTTCCCCCAGAGGCTCCAGGGAGCTCCCAGAGACATTCTGGATACCCCATCCCTGGGAGTGTTCAAGGCCAGGTTGGAGCAAGGGGCTTTGATTCCGTATCTCTGCAGGGGTTTGAAGGGATCCCTCCCCAGGATTTGGCTCCTTGCCGCAGGAGTGGGACCTGTGGCTCTCCACCAGGACTGGGGAACCTCAGGGACAGGATTTCTAATCCCTTTTTGTGTTCCAGCACAACCTCTGCTGCGACAACTGCCATTCCCACGTGGCTCTGGCCTTAAACTTGATGAGATACGATAACAGCACCTCCTGGAACATGGTGAAACTGTGCTTCTTCACACTCCTCTATGGGAAATATGTCAGGTGAGCTGAGGGACAGCCTGAATTCAGCAGCAAAATGGGCTCTTTCCTTCTCCTGAGCCCTCTGAAGCATCTGCCTATCCCATGGAGAAGGGAGAAGTGTCCCCCCAAGCCGTGGGTGTGTTGCTGGTGGGTGGTGCTGTCAACTGCCTGTGCTCAGCAAGAGAACCAGGAGTGCTCGCTGGGTTGCACTAGATGCTGCTCCCAAAATACTGTTTCTGGCTGCTAATTTGGAGTGCCTGGAATTTGGGAAATGCTGGCTAAAGCAAATCTCACTCTGTGTTGTCTTCTGGCTGGGTTAGGTCAGAACATAAGGTCACAGGATGGCTTCTCTCCAAGGATTACTGGTTTCCCTCCCTTCTCTTGAATCTTGTTTACGTAAAAGCTGGTCTGATTTCCAGCTGCTGTGGAGCTTCCAACTGGAGTGGAGAGGGAAACCCCGAGCTCTCCTTAAGGAAAGGGTTTTGAATCTCCATTTCAGCTCCTTGTGCCTGAAGAGGAGATTCTGTGAGGTCTGCCCTGCATAAAGCTCCACTTCTAGGTAGTCTTCCCTGTTCAGGAAGAGCTTCTTTGCCTGCTTTTGGGCAAGGATAGCTCCTGCTATCTTGGTTAAATCCACCAGCAGTCAGAATAATGAGCCCTGTGGTAATGGGGTTTCATTTTTTGTGGTCTCTTGTCACCGTTCCTGTCTGTGCAAGTATGAAATGGGCTTGTCTTTGGCTTAATTTAAGCTGGAAGGAGACTCCAGGCCTGTTGTTTGTGATATATTTATTGTGGTCCTGATCAAGTCTCAGTTTTTAAGACTGAATCTCCAGGATGGGATGTGTGGCAGTGCCAGCAGTAGGTAACAGTCAGAAAAGCATCTGTCTCCCTCTGATTCCTCCAGTTATTCTCCCATCCTTCTGTCTCTTCTCACATTTAAACCTTTCCCCCTTTCCCTCCTGCAGCATAGGGGGATTTGTGAAGACCTGGCTGCCCTTTGTCCTCTTCCTGGGGGTGATTGTGACCGTGGTTCTCACCCTGCACCTGCGGTGATGGCAGCCCTGAACCCCCAATCCCTGAGCACACAAAGGAAGAAACTGTGACTGATCCAGCGGGATAGAGGCATGGGACTCTGGGAGCCCTTTTCCAGGGGAGGTGGCAGCCCCACTCCATCGTAACAGCTCATCTGCGTCTCCTGGAGCTGGCTTCTTTTCCTCCTGTTTCTGTTCTGTTGATGGTGTCTCCCAATGTCAGGGGTCTGGAAGCTTCTGCTCTCTCCCTTTCTGCAGCGGGGGAGGTGGGAATGGGATCAGGAAAGGAGAGGGGTGGGTGTCTTTGCTTTCGGTGCCAAGAAAAGCCTCAAGGCAAGCTCTGCCTCCTGCAGTGGCACAAGCAGACACACCTCGGGAGGGTCTCTCTGATCACCTGCTTTCCTCCTCTTCACCAGACGCTTCCTCAAATTCCCTGGGTCTCCAGGTAGGAGTTGCTGTTTCCCCTGTGCCACATCTCTCCAGTAGCACATGTTCCAAAGTGGAAGTGTGGGGTTCTTCCCAGGGGGATGGGGTGCCCCAGCACTCAGCGATGGCCCCCCGGCAGTGGCAGGAGGCTGTTGAGGTGGGACACTCCTGAGGGACGCTCTGTGGCAGGGCCGACTCCCCTGGTCCTGCTGGTGAGCCTGGAAAGGCAGGAAAGTCGAAGGGCTGGCTTGGGAACAGCTCGTGGCAGGGTGCACCCATCCAGGAGCCTGCTGCAGCCTTGGAAGGCAGCTCTCTGTCCCTTTCAGCTTGTGCCAGAGAAAATATCACTTCCCTGCTTCTCTCTGAATTGCTGCATCTGGCACTGCAGTCCTCACAAGCCACTGGTGTCCCTTTGATCCCTGTGCTCCGTGTCTCAGGCGGCGGCTGGGGCTGGAAAACCTCTGTGGGAGCAGCACCTGAGCTTGGAGCTGAAAAGAGAAGGTACTGGAAGTTGCCTGTCTGGCTGAGCTTTGCAGCAGCAAAGTGGGGCAGTGGCTTTCTCCTGGCTGGTCCTGGGTGGTGACTGAGCAATGGTTTAGGGAGCTTTGGAGAGCACAGCTGGGCACAGGAGCTGTGCAGGGGTTGGTGTGAGGGGCACAGCTTGGGCAGGATGGGCTGTGCGAGGGGGGCTGTTCCTGAGCGTCAGGCAGGAAGGGAGCTTGGATGTGCCCTGGAACCCCTTCTACAGCTGGGTCTGCCCTGCAGGTGCTGATTTCTGAGCCAGGGGGTGTTTTAAAACCAAGCCTGGCTGAAGGGTTATGCGCAGCTGAGTAGGTCTCTGCTGTCTGCAGAGGGGGGAGAAGAGCTTTGCCACTCACACCTGAAAAACAAGCTCATTACTCCAGTATCTGACAGATTCCAAGGAATCCATTTCCAGGAGTGCTTGTGGCCAGCAGGAAAGCTTTTCTGGAGTCCCTGCCATGTCTGCTGCTGCCTTTGTCACTGGTTTTCAGACCCTTCCCCATGTGCCTCTCCCACTTCCCTGACTCCTCCAGCCTTATGGGCGGATGGGACCCTCCTCATGGGCTCATTTCTGTGTTTTCCCCTTTTTCTCGGTCACTTTTAAATCACCCCTCAAGCCTCCTGCTCATTATTGTCCCTCTGTCACCACATCCTGGCCTTCCCCATCAACCTGGAGCTGAAATGTTCCAGTGGCTGCTCTGTACAGTCATTCCCTCCCCGCGTAGAGAGCATGGGATGGAGGCTGCTGGGTCTGGGGCTGCAGGGGAAGCCAAAATCCTGATCAAAGAGAACCTGGATGAAAGGACGGAGTGTTCTGAGCTCTGTTCTCTGCCCAGGAGCCACTGCCCAGCGTGCCCAGGGCAGCCAGCCAGATGGGAGAGGGGAGTGCTGTCCCCGCATGTTGATTCCAGCGTGATTCCTTGGAGTGACCGGCCCCAGGGCTGGATCCACCCTCAGCAATAGCCTCGAGCCCCTCGGCCCATCCCGTTCATGTTTTATCCACGAGCTCTACAAGAATTGCCAAAGCTGAGACTTGGGGGTGTCAGGGGGCCCCTGGACTTCCAAAACCCCACTGTAAAATTCCCTCTCGTTTGGTCCTGATGCTTTTTACCAGAGCGGAGTTTGGAATGGCGAGGGCGAGCCCCCATCCCTCATCCTTTGTTCCCTTCATCTCTGCGGGGCGCTGGATTTCTTTGTAAATATTTAAACTCTGCTTCTGTGGTTTCATAATCCCGACGGCAGGGAAATAAACTGATTTCTGTGGATATCTCCAAGTGCTGCATCTCTTCCCTCCTCCCAGCCCTCAGCCAAGAGCGGGGTCGGGGTCAGGATCTCCCCTGTCCCACTGAGCCCCAGCCCCTCTCCTGCCCAAAGGAGTCTGATCCTGAAGCTCCCACACCTTTGGCTTTATGAACTCGCCCTTTTCCCTGCTCCAGGGAAAACTCACAACCCCTACTGCTGGGAAGGAGGTTTGGGGGTCAGGAGAATCCCCATCCCTGCAGTGCAGGAAGAGTTTGTGGGATTTAATGCTGGGGGTGGAAGATGCTTTTTTCCAAGGTTGATTCGCTTCAGCTGTGAACAGCTCCCCTTTTGTCTCTCCTGTGTCTTATTTTCCGGGAGGCACTGCTTTTCCCAGCTCCTTCCCTCTCCAGCCCGGAGCCCTCTGCCTTCCCTGGGGAGGGGACGCCTGTCCTGGCCCTGGGGCTGCCGGAAGCAAAGAGCCAGACTCATTTTCCCTTCTCCCAGCAGGATCTGCTGCCTGAACTGGGAGCCAGGAAAGCTGTGCTTGCTGCCTGCAGATGCAGCCACTGATTTTCTGTTCCATGTGATATCCAGAGGCTGGAGCTGGGGGGATGAGGGGGAAGTACATCAGCCTTAAAATCAGGTTGTGTCCGAGGCCGGGGGATTTCATGGTGCAGCCATTTTATGGAAAACCACCTGGATCCTGCTGCTCAGCCCCTCCAGGCAAGCAGCCTCAGCTCCTGCGGGACGGCAGGCGGCTCCGAGGGCTTTATCCCACACACATCTGTCGCTGGAAGGTGAGGTGAGGATGCCGAAGCCCCCGGGACCACAGGGGTCCCTCCCCGCCTCCCAAGCCTGGCAGGATTTTCCTGCCAGCCCGGGAGCTGCAGGGAATCTGGCGTGGGATGTGTGGGGGCTGAGCCGCGCGGTTCAGGTCATGGAATGTGGGGATTGTGGGGAAACAGCCGGTCCGGGTGTGCCCGGATAGCCCCGCTCGGATGCCCGGGATGCTCCCAGCTCCCTGCCCAGGGCGTGAGGCTGCTGTGCGAGCCCTGCTCCCCTCGTTTTCCTCTCCAAGCTCTCAGCGTGGCCAGCCCAGCGCCGGGAGCCAGGAATGCTGCAGTGGAATGTCAGGATCCATCCCAGCTGCCACATGGCCTGAACTCTCATCCCGCAGTGACCCCCGCTGCTTCCCCCCCACCCCCGTCCTCGCCTGGGGTGGCCGAGTGTGACCGACCCCCCCGGGCACCACCGTGGGGAGCAGGGCTGGGGGTCCCCGACCTCCCTCGCCACGGGGAGCCGGGAATGTCAGCGCCGTGGAGCCGCCTTTGAAGTGCGGTCACTTCGCTGCAGCTGGACGGAGGGGAGGGGTCCCAGGGGTCACCCCCGTTGGGGGTGCATCAAAGGGCTCCCCCAGCAGCAATATCCCGTTGCACTGGGGCACACTGGGAGCTTTGGAGGCTGCCGGGGGCTGCGGTGCCTCCCAGGCTGTGGATCCCTCCTCTCCCTCACGCCGTTGTTTCCCAGGCAGGGGAGGGGAAGGGGGTGTAAGGCCCAGCACTGACCTCCCAGCCAGGCCTTGCGTGTCATTCCCAGCCTGAGCCACAGCTGGAAACGCCTCGAGGTCCCTGCTCTGGTGTGGGGATTTGAAATAAAGAATTAAAAGTGCAGACAAAGGGTCCCCCAGGCCCCGGGAGTTGGAGTCTGCCACCATGAGAGATGGGGTCCATCCCTGTGGGAGCTGGGGTCTGTCCCTGGGGGATCTGGCACCGTTCCTGTCTGTCCAGGGAGCGCTCGAGTGTCACATCAAAGGCTCTGGGAGGGCAGAGGGCACGGGGAGCTGAGATCCCAGGAGAGGAATGGGGCCAGGTGGCCACAAGGCTTTGGGGGGACATGTAGCAGTGTAAAAGCTGGGGTGCTGTGGTGCAAGGGCTTCCCCACTGCCCCCAAATCCACTGGTGGGGCTCTGCCTGTGCTCCAGCTCGTGCTCCTGCCTCAGTTTTCCTCCAGGAGAACCAGACTTGCCTGCACCTCCTGAGGAACGAGTCCTGGAGGGGGCAGAGGGCTGGGAGCAGGCCGGGACTCGCTCCTCGCCAGCGCTGGCTCGGGGCTGCCCACGCGGCACCGAAATGAGCCAGAACCCGCTCTGTGCCTGGCTGCAAGGAAAACCATCCCCGAGGGCTGGCCCGGCACCTGGCTCAGGTGTGCTGGTGGCCAGGGTGTTCCTGGGTGCCACCCGCTGTCACTGGGTCGCTGCAGCCTCCGTCCCCACCACCCGAGGCGCCGGCTGTGGCTGAGACCCGGCAAACTCGCTGCACCTCTGGGTCACCAAGGATGGGGTGGGACAGTGCAGGATTGTGTCCCACTTCTCCCCGCTTCCTTCTCTGTCCCATAAATGTTCCTCACTCTGGATGTTGCAGGAACAAAGGGTGCAGGATGCCCAGAAAAGGCTTGGTGCTCACCCGGGGTGACCCAGGGCTGAGCCCCCAGCCCACGAGAAGCCCTGTGGGGACACAACTGTCCTCACATCATTGTTACCCTGCAGAGACCTGGCTGCATTCCCAGGACACCCATTGCGGGCTCCCATTCCCTTGGGACCCCCCACTGGAGCTGAGCAGCGAGCGCCCTGCAAGGGGAGGAAGAGGAGGGTGGCCCACAGACACATGAAGCCACTGCTGAAGTCTCATTTCCTGAGAAACCAGGCTAAAAATAATCCCCTTTTCTTGCGGTCCTGTGCTCGGTAAGTGCTGCCATCTCGCATTAAAGCTGGGGGGAGCCTGACCCCCACCCCCAGCCAGCTGCTCTCCCTCTGGCATCGAGGGAAACTGAGGCACAGGTCCCGCTGTGCCAGAGAGAGGTGCTCTTGCCCAGGGTTTATCCCTGCCTGGCACTGCTGGCCCACTCCTGCGTGGGGCTGAGCACCCAGGATGGTCCTGGGGGGTCAGGACTCCCGGCCATTCAGAGCCGGATGGGATTGTCCCCAGCAGGATGGGGGTTGTGGGGCTGGACATATCCATGGGATAGGGAATCTGGGGCTGGGGGGAGCCATGGGGTGAGGAGGGGGCTGGGGGCATCCCGTGGGAAAGGAGCTGTGGGCTGGGAATGCATTATGGGATGGGGGCCATGGAGCCGAGGACACCCTGGGGATGGGGGTCCTGCAAAGCCCCAGGGAGCTGATGCTGCTCCACACTGGGCTTTTGGGGTGGGGGCTTCAGGGTGCTGCAGGGGGGCAGAGGCACTGCTCCCCCCATGCCCAGCACACACCAGTCCCCCCAGTTCCCCCAGTGCAGCCCAGGCGCTCTCCCAGGAACCCCAGAACCACATCCTGCCCCCAGCCCCCCCGTGTGACACCAGGGTGGGACATCTCCCACCCATCCCCTTTCCCACGCCCTTGGCTTCCAGTCTCCACCACGCTTGGGGTCCCCCTGTCCCGGGGCGCATCCCCGCTGCGCCACCCCTTCCCAGGCGCCTGACGCCTCCCAGTTCAGCCCAGTTCAGCCCAGTTCAGCCCAGTTCAGTCCCGTCCGGCGGGTGCTGCTGGCTCCAGTCCCTGCTTTCGTGCCGCCGGGCGCGGAGGCGCTCACAGGGCTGCGGTTGAGTCACCCCGGGCACAGCACCGAGCCAGGGGTGGGGAGCGGGGGCACCGCGCACCCTCGAGGGTCCCGTGGGGTGCTGGAGGGCGACGAGCCACCGAGACCCCTCACCTGGACAGGTAAGGGGGGGCGTGGGGCTGAGCCCACTGCGGGGGGGCTGCACCGGCACCGCGGGGGGGGTGTGGTCCGGCTCCTCTCGCCCCACTTGGGGGGCTGCACACCCGCCCCGCTGTGCTGCCCGGTGAGAAGGGGCGAGCTGGGGGCCCCGGGTCACGCGTTTGAGGGGTGATTTTTCTTGTCCCCACGCTGTGACAGAGACCTGGGGCTGGCGGGGGTCTGAGGCCCCCGCGAATGGGGTCCCTGGTGCTAGGAGGAGGCGAGGGCGTCCCGGGTGTCCGGCAAGCCTGGGCTGTGCTGGAGGCCACTGGGATCTGCCGGTCCTGGGGGGCTGTGGGGGTCACCCGGGAGGGGCTGGGCGTGGGTGCATTTTAGGGAGGGGTGTGGGGGGTGCTTCACGCCGTCCGGACCCCCCGTGTCTTGTCGGGCTGCCTGCAATGAAAAAAGGGGGACGTGCACCCCCCAGCTGTGGCTTGCTGGGGAGGTTTAACTGGTTTGACTGGTCCCCCGTGCAGGGTGGGGGGCCGGGTGCCCAGCACCCCATTGCGCACTGGCGGGGCTGTGGTGCTTCTTCACGGTTCGGTTTTGGGGTCCCCACGGGGAACTGGGCACCACAGCAGCGCCTGGCTCAGGCCTAGGTGACATTTTTAGGTGGTGGCTCTGTTCCGGGGTGGGGGGACCCCCCCGTGTGCCGGCAGTAAACAGGATACGAGCGGCTGCGGCGGGGAGACAGCGGCAGCATCACCCCAGCCCCGGTGAGAGCCGGTTCGTGTCCCCCGAGACCCCCCCAGCCCCGGGGAGAGCCCGTTCGTGTCCCCCGAGACACCCCCTCCCCCCCAGACCGATGTCGGGGGCAGGGGGCCGGTGGGTGTCACAGGTTCGCCCGAGGGGGCCAGGCAGTGTTGGGGTTCCTCTGTGTGCGATGGGGGGGTTCCCTGGGGCTGGTTTGGGGCGGGCTGTGCTGGGGGTGGCAGCAGAAGGTGCCCTTCTCGTGCTCAGGTCCTGGGCTGGGGTCCCCAACCCTGGGGGGTGTCTGACACCCCCCGGCGCTGGGGCAGGGGCACCTGTGGGGCAGGGATGGGACCCTCCGAGGGGCTGGGGACAGGCTGGGACAGGGCCACCCATGGGGCGGGGTCAGAGTCACCTTTGGGGCTGGGGACAGGGCCACTGGTGGAGGTGGGACCCCCCAGCCGTGCCAGGACGTGGCTCTGTGGGTGCTCAGGAGCCTGGGGGTGCCCGGGAGCTGCCCGGGGGGGTCCAGGCTGATCCTGCCCCGCGGCTGCTGCAATTTCCTGCCCTCGGTGACAGCAGGCAGCGCTTTCCCAACAGCGGGGACAGGAAGGGCCGTGGTGAGGCAACGCCGGGCATGGGGCAAAACCCCCCCGGGAGATGTGATGATCTGAGAACGGCCTCAGCCCGGTTCGGTCTCAGCCCATCCTGGGGGCAGCCAAGCCCCCTTCTGCCATCTGTCCCTGTGCGCTGGCACCCGGTGAATCCCTGGGAAAGCGGGCAGGGGCAGGGCCAGTCCTGAGCAAACACGCTGGGCAAACACGGGCCGCGGGCAGGGCTGGCCTGGCACGGAGCCGGCAGCCGGAGGAGCGCCGCAGTGCCCCGAGCCCGCCCTCGGGCTGCCTGTGCCCTTCTCTGGGCACCCTCGGCATCGCCCCGCTCCTCGCTTGTCGCCGGTGGGGGTGGCAGGGGTGTTTAGGGTGTTTAGAGTGGGGGTGTGGGCTGAGCTCCTCCCCCTTGTCCTTTCAGCAGGATGAGCGGGGGGGGTCCTCCACAGCGGCCCCGAGGTGCCTCTCCAGATGTTGGCATCGCTGGTGCACGCCCGGCACGCTGAGCACTCCGTGTCCCTGCCCCCGCCCGGGCCAGCCCCTCGCCGTGTCCCCGCGCTGTCCCCGCACCCCGCCATGGCGCTGGAGCCCGAGGCGCTGCTGGACCTGAGCTTCCTGACGGAGGAGGAGCGGAGCTGCATCGCCGAGGTGCTGCGCCGGGACTGGCAGCTCCGCCGGCGGGAGGAGGGACGCATCAGGTGGGCTGGGGGTCCCTGCTCGGCGCCACCGTTAGGGACAGCGTGGACCCTCCAGGAGCAGCCAGCTGGGGGTCCATCACCCCTTGGGGACAGAGCAGCCCGGCTGAGGGTCCCCTTTTCACCTGCGATGGGGTCACCCACTGAGCTCAGCCAGGGTGAAGCCCCTGGTTTGTCACACCAGCACCGAGGGTCCCAAACCCCCTGGGAGGGGGTGGCTGGTGTCCCCCAGACCCTGTCGGGGCGGCTCCATGGACTGGGAAGGCTCTGGGGCAGTGGCACAGGGGTCCCAATGTCACCCTCCTGCCCCCAGCAAACTCCGCAAGTCGGTGTCGGACCCGGCGCGGCTGCGGAGCCTCACCGGGGACTGGTTCTGCGACGCCCGGGCCCAGCGCCACCGGCACCCGCTGGGCTCCGACCTCGTCCGAGCCTCCATCCGCCGCAGGAGGCGGCCCCGGGGTAGGCGAGGGATGGGGTGTGGAGGGGACAGGGAAATGGGGGCCAGGGCTTGGCCCGCTGAGCTCCCCGATGTCCCCAGGAACGGGGGACCTGGAACGTGGCCCCAGCCTGGGCGAGCTGGAGGCCATTGACGAGCCGCTGGCAGAGGAGAAGGAGGATGAGGATGGTGCACAGGACACGGAGGAGAGGTGAGGGAGGAGAGGGTGGCATCCCACGGGTGCCCCGGGGCTGGTGGCATCTCACTGGTACCCGCTGGGGTGGCACAAGGGGGCTGGAGGGGAGCAGCACCCGTGGCGAGGGGGATGGTGCAGCCAGGGCCGGTGCCTGCCCATCATTCCAGGGTCTGGTTTTGCACCATCTCCCACCATCCCAATGTCCATCTGTCCATTATCCCAGTGTCTCCCACCATCCCAGTGTCTCCCACTGTCCCGGTGTTTGGCTGTCCACCATCCAGACCAAACTAACGGTGATCTCTTCCCACAGCTCCCTCACAGAGATGCAGGAGGCCCCTGAGCTCCAGGTGGGTCCCTGGTGTGGGGTTGAGCAGTGTCTGACACCCTGGTGATGGGTGGGGATCACCCTGCAGCACCCCCAGTGCCATCCCAAGGTTGTGCTGCACTTGGAGTGATCCTGAACCCTGCAGAGTGATGGGAAATGTCCTACAAAAGGTCCCACGGGGTGTCCCATGGGTCATCCCTCACCCTGTCCCCAGGAGCAGAGGGGAACGGGGGCTGGGGGTAGCAGGTGGGGGAGGAGGGGGTGCCCGGGGTCCCTGTTCTCACCCTGTCCCTCACAGCCCAGCCCCCCCGCGCCGGCTGTGGAGGAGACCCCGATGTCACAGCCCCTGCTGCAGGGTGACATCCCGGTGAGGGAGCAGGACAGCCCGGCGCAGCCAGGTAACGGGGATGGGGGGCCCGTGCTGTGGGGATTTGGGGGGCTGGAGCCCCCCAGCTCTGATCACCAGCCTCCTCCTGGCCCCCCATTGTGGCCATTCCGCTGCTCTGGCCAAAAGAGGGATCCCCCCTTCCTACCCACCCCTGCTGGGCCGGGACCCCCACCCGCCCCTGGTCCTTGCAGGTGACACGGGAGGTGGGAACTCCTTCAGCTCATCCAGCACAGAGGAGGATGAGGAGGAGCCGGGCTCCGCACACAGCAGCCACGATGCTGGGCAGGTGGGAGGGAGGCTGGGGGGCTGTAGGGGTTGGGGGGGCTGTAAGGGGTGTTGGAGGGGGGGTGCATGGGGCTTTATAGGGCTGTAGGGTCTTGAGGGGACTCCACGGGGTTGAGGGGCTCTCTAGGATTGGGTAGGTTGGAGAAGCTGTATGAGTTTGGGGGGCTGGAGGGGGTCTGTACAAGGTTGGAGGGGGGGGGCTGTATGGGGTTTTTGGGGGCTGGGGAGACTGAGCAAAGCCAGCACAGCATGGCCTGTACCCCAAGCACCAGACACTGCTGGGAGCTGGGTGCCCTCAGTGGGGCTGGGGGCCCGAGGAGGGGTGCTGACCCCTCTTTGCATTTCCAGAGGCCAGAGACCCCCCCGAGAGACCAGGCCCCCCCAGCCCCGGTGTCCCCACAGAACGGCCACACCCTCCCGAGCCTGCTGAGCGCCAGCTCCTCCGTGTCCAGCCTCAGCTCCTCCACGGTGCGTGACTGGGCCGGGGTGGGGTGGGTGGGGGGCACCTCCCCAGCCCCCCTGGTGTCACCTCCCCACCCCACCCTGACCGTGTCACCCCCTGCAGCTGAGCGGGAGCCTGATGAGCCTGTACAGCGAGGGGGAGCTGGGCAGGGTGGCCGTGCGGGGCTGTGTCCAGTTCTCCCTGCGCTACGACCCGGCCAAGAAGGAGCTGCAGGTGCACGTCCTGCGCTGCCGGGAGCTGGCTGAAGCCAAGAAGCAGCGCTCGGACCCGTGAGTGCCCCAGCCCCCGGTGGCACTGCCCAGGGGATGCCCACCCTGCCCCCACTGCAGCCACCTCGTTCTTTGGCCCCAGGTACATCAAGACCTACCTGCTGCCGGACAAGTCCAACCGCAGCAAGCGCAAGACCGCGGTGAGGAAGAGGAGCTTGGATCCCGTCTTCAACGAGACCCTCAAGGTCTCTAGCCATGCTTAGGGGTGGATTTGGAGGGTCCCCGTGGTTCAGATCGGGTGGCTGGGGGTGGATAATCTCAGCCTGTGTCCCCTCCCCACCAGTACAAGCTGGAGAAGAGGGACCTGCAGAGCCGGACCCTGAACCTCTCGGTGTGGCACCATGACAGCCTGGGCAGGAACCTGTTCCTGGGGGAGGTGGAGGTCGCGCTGGGCACCTGGGACTGGGCCAACACCCGCCCCGAGTGGTTCAGTCTCCAGCCACGGGTGAGCTCCCTGCCTCCCCAGCCCCCTGTTCATGCACTGCCCCCCGTAACGTCCCCATGCCCCACAGATGCCCATCCCCTCAGATGGCCTTGCCAGCCGGGGCAACCTCAACCTGGCGCTGAAGTTCATCCCTGCCGGCTCGGAAGGTGAGAGGGGCCTGTGGGCAGCTGGGGGAGTCTGGCATGCAGGGCGGCCCTGACCCCTCTGGCCCGCAGGAGCGGGGATGCCACCCACGGGCGAGCTGCACATCTGGGTGAAGGATGCTCAGAGCCTCATCCCACTGCAGAGCGGCACTGTGGATGCCTTCGTGCAGTGGTAAGGGGGGGTGACACCCCGGGGCCACCCAGAGGGGCTGCTGGGGGGCCCCCCCTCACCGCGGTGTCACCCCAGCTACGTGCTGCCGGATGACAGCAAGGCGAGCCGGCAGAAGACACGGGTGGTGAAGCGGAGCCTGAACCCCCTCTTCAACCACACCATGGTGTACGACGGCTTCCAGGCCAAGGACTTGGCCGAGGCGTGTGCCGAGTTCACCCTCTGGCACCACGAAGCCTTCTCCAAGCGCCAGCTGGGCGGCATCCGGCTCAGCCTGGGCACCGGTGAGGAGGAGGGACCCCCAGCTGCTCGGGGTGTGCCCTGGGTGTCACCGGTGTCACAGCTCGGGGGTGACGGGGTGCTCTCTCTGCAGGGAGCAGCTACGGGCTGCCCGTGGGCTGGATGGACTCGACGGCGGAGGAGCAGGGGGTGTGGAAGCGGCTGCTGCAGCAGCCCGGGCACTGGGTGGAAGCGCTGCTGCCCCTGCGGACCAACCTGGTCCCCCGGGCGTAGCCCCAGCCCCCCAAGGACCGGCTGGTGCCAGCGGGACTGTGGGACCTGAGGGACGGAGACATCACTGTGCGGGCTGGGGTCTGTGCCCTCCCCTTCCAGCAGCAATGAAGTGGCACCAGAGGGCACATCTGGCAGCTTTTTATTGCTGAGGGCACATCTGGTGGCTGTTTGTTGCCCTGGCCACCACACCCTGACTTCTCCCTCCACTGCGGGGCTGGAGCTGCTGCATCCCACTGCTTCCAGTGTGGGGCTGTGCCCTCCATCACTGTCCTCCCAGCCCCTGGGGTGGCAACCACGGGGCTCCAGTGGCCCTGTCACAGCCCTGGGTGGGGTGGGGGGGTCATTCCTCTACGAGGATGCCCCTTTTCTTACTGGGATACCCCACACTGGGCTGCCCTGTCACACTGGGAGACCCACACTGGTTCCCCTTCCCTGGTCACTGGGAGGACTGGAGTCACTGGGGCCACCCAGCAGTATCACCCTGTGGGCAGGAACAGCCAAATCCCCGAAGGTTTTTTTGCAACCGAAATCTCCCAGGACAGCACCCACTGCTGGGGCTCCGGAGTGACAGGAGATGGGTGACAATGACACGGACACCAGGAATTACAGGAAAATCCTTTATTGGTTTCTGTCCCCCCCGTTCCAGCTCGGGCTCTGCCCGGTGTGGGGCTGAGGCCAGCAAAGGGCCCCCCCACTGCCACCCATGGCCACAGGTCCCCATGGCATCTGGCAAGCACAGGGTGGGGGGCCCAAGGTGGAATTCGGGGCTGGATGGGCCCCCCCTGCATCCCCTGGGAGCAACCGGAGGTGCAAACCCCGGAGCATCCCCAGCCCCGCGCTGGGGACAGGGACGGGGTCGGGCCTGGGGGCCGTGTCCCAGCTTTGCATAGTCGGGTGTGGGGGGCCTGCGCGGGGGGACAGTCCGGCCGCGGGCAGGGGGACACCAGCAGTGGCCTCTTCACCTGGGGAGGGCGGGGACAGCGTCCCCCCCCAGCCTGGAGGCGCGGAGCCCTCAGATCCTGGGGCATGGGACAGAAAGGAGATGTGGCAGGAAAGGTCCTGGGGGCTTCACCCTGTGGGTCCCAGCCCCTCGCAGCCCCCAGGGAGGGGGGTGCAGGTGGTGTCCCAGTGCCCACCCACACCATGGGGAGGGGTTGGACTGCACTGGACTCCCCCTGCAGCAGGGGGGGATCCCATACACCTCCCCAGCCACAGGAACCCCCCGGACACAACACAGACACCACCACCAGAGTTTAATGGGGGCAGCCCGAGCTACAAGCGTCACCCCACAGCACACGACACGCAGCCCCCTCCCCAAAACAGCACACAGAAAGAGGGTGGGGGAGAGGGAAGCCCCCAGGCCCCCCCCCCAGAGCACACAGAGGCACAGCAAAAGCACACAGCAGGGCCCTGGCTCCGCTCCTCGGCGGGCACGGGGGACTGGGGGGGTGTCAGGGCAGGGCTGGGTGCTCTGGCCAAAATGCTGGAGGGAAAAGCACCCAAGAATCCACGAGGGGAGGAGGGCACCCCCCAGCCCCACGAGCCTCAAGGCTGTGGGGAGGCGATGGGGCAGGGGGTGCCGAGAGTGGGAAGGGGGCTGCTGGGTGCGAGCTGGGGTCAAACTGTGGCCGGGCTGGGAGCCCCGCAGTTCCCGTGCTGTTGAGGATGCTCAGGGTGAGGGGGCTGCACCCCGCTGTGGTGAGGCTGGGGGCACTGGGGACCCCTCGCCCAGGTGGCAGAAGGGGCTGTGTGGGGCTGCAGCCCTGAGGGGCTCCGTGCCGGAAAGGGGGCGGGGGGGACCCCTTCCCTTCCATCCCTAACAGGAAACCCACACGAAACGGCAAAACCAGCTGGGAAACACCCGTCATGCAAACCAGGAGGGAGGGTCCTCCTCCCCTCTGCCCGGGGGGGTGCGAAGGAAGGGTGAAGCTCTGGGGCTGCGGGTGGACACCCCCTCCCCCTGCCGCCGGCACCCAGAACCTACTGGTTGTCCTCTCTGGCAGCGTGGAAGGAAAGAGAGATGGGGCACGGCCCCCCACGTTAGACACAGCTAGCCCAGGGACACGGGGACAGCATGGAGCACCCTTGGCTCAGCTCTGAGGGACAGATTTGGGGCCCTCCCGCTCCCCACGGGCTCAGAGCCAGGACCCAGCCAGACACTGACAGACAGGGGAGGTGGCAGGACAGCCAGGCACCGGTGAGGGGACAGGGAGGAGGACGTGGACCCCTCCACCTCCCAAATCGTCCCCTGCAGGGTGAGGGCGGACCGGCACAAAGAGCCACGGGACACAACACAGCGGAGACAGGACACACCCCAGGGTGACCCCAGTCTTGACTTTAGGGTGGGCTTGGCCCGGGTCCCCCCCTCCATCCCGGTTCCGGTGGGAGCATGGGGCCCTTACAGCGTTTGGTAGGCGCTGTCCTTCGACTTGATGAACTTGATGACGAAGAAGGCGACGGCCTGGACGCACAGCACCAGCACGATGCCCCCAATGAAACTCGCCGTGTCGAAGCCGGGCGGGTGGAAGTCGGGGCTGCCTGTCAGCGGGGCACTGGTGGTGGTGGTCCCTGGTGGCCAGGGAAACAGGAGGTTTGGGGAGTTATGGGTGTGTTGGCATCCCTGGGTACAGATGCGTCCACCAATAAGGGGGGATTTGGGGTCCGTGCGGATCCCAGTGGCTGCACAGGGAGGACTGGTAGCTCCCAGCTTGGGCTGGGATGTTCCCACAAATATGTGGATGCTGGGATGGGCTCAGCCCCTTCCCATGCCAGAGCAGCTGGAGCTGCAGGAAAGGAGCCAGTGGCAAACAGATCCCAGTGGGATCAATAATTCAGCAGGCTCCAGGCTCTGGTTACCCGCTGTAATGAGCCCAGCGCTCTCCAGTTCCCGCTCCTGGAAGAGGCTCCTTCTCCACTCCCAGCCAGGCTGGAGGTGGCAATTCCCAGCAACGATGGAATCAGGGCTTGTTCCTGGAGGGCTGCTGAGTGTTGTGAGTCCCCTAGCCCTACCTGGGCATTGCCCAGGCCAGAGAGAGGTGACAGGGACAGAGAGCTGTGACCCAGGGCAGGGGGCACATCCATTGATCCAGCCCTGAGGGCAGCTCTGCTCATCCCTCCCAAAGGGATGTGAAATATGGAGGGAAGTGCCTTGTTGGGACATGTCCCCGATCCCGGGGGCATCCAGGACCCCCATCCCACCGCCTCCCACCCCTCCCCAGACCCACTCACTTGTGGAGTGTGTCACTGGCTCCTTGCTGTGGGACCGTGGAGGCTCTTCCGTGTGGGACTTCAGTGCTGGAGAAGGCAGGGACAGAGGCAAGGGGGTAAAAGGGGCAACAGGGGACATTGCCGCACACCCGTGCACCCCAGGTCCCTGTCCTGGTGGTGGGATTTCATCCCCATGGCCCTGGTACCTGCACCAGCACCTCTGTCCCGAAGGGCAGAGGGTCTGGGGGGGTTTGGGGGTCTGGGGTTACCTCGGCACAGGGCGCTGGTGTTGTAGAGTGCACAGGTCTCCCGCACCGCTGACCCTCTCTGCACGCAGCTCCCTGTTCCTGTGGGAAGAGGGGGCACCGTTTCCCCAAGGATCCCAAACCAGCACAGCCAGTGGTGTTCGGGCCCAGGCATCCCTGGGTACCTGAGGGTTTGGGATGAGGAGGCTTCACTGAGTGGTGGGCATCCACCTGAGGGTCTGTGGGTGGGGGCCCAGGGAGGGGCTTTGTGAACAGCTGAGATGGACCCTGGCCATGAAAGCAGCTGGGACCAGCCATCCAAGGGTGCTGAGTGCCGACACTATCCCAGCATGGCCCGGTCCAGTGACAGGGGCTGGGGAGGGCTGATGGGAGCCCCTCTGTGCTCACCCAGCCGAGCACTCACCTGGCTCCTCGGGGGTCCTGCAGCCCACCCAGATGCAGTCGGTGCCGTTGTGGGGATGGCTGCTGGCTGTACACATCTCGCAGGACCTCAGCTCGCCACACCCTCCTGCCAAGGCCAGGGAAAAGGGGTGAGGGCAGGGCCAGCACCCATCCCTCCGGCAGTGGGGGAGGGCTGGACCCCCAGCTCCACTCTGATAGTGCAGCAGGAGGGATGAAGGCACATCCCATAGCCCCAAACCCCACAGCCCCGTCCCGATATGGGGTTTGTAGCATCGCCAGCCCTCCAGAGATCTTTTGGTGGAGATCTCATTGGAAATGAGATGAGGCGGCAGCACCAGCCTGGTCAGGGTTACCCGAGCAGTGTCGCCCCTCTGCCCCCCGGGCACCCCGCGGGACCCCCGTTGCCGCCGGCCCGGGGAGGCGGTGAGTCACGCGGGTGTTTGCGGAGCTGCTCTTCCCCCACACACGCTCATCATTAATTTACAGCGCTGGCTGTCGGCGAGGGAGGCTGCGACGGGCTGCGGCCGGGCCCTGCCTGCACCTCGCTGCGTCCCACGCCCGCGTTTGCACCGTCCCGGGAAAGAGCCGGGAGCCATTCCCCACCCTGGATGTGTTTCCAGGCTCTCAGGGGCGAACCCTCCCCCCAGGGCTCGCAGGAGGGTGTTGGGCATTTCCCCGGGTTGGCTCCCCAGGGGACGGAACAAGCACAAGGCATCCCTGCCGGCAGCGCTTCCCACCACAGCACCTCCCTTTGGAGCGAGCAGTTGTAGCCCCCCAGCTTTTAGGGTTCCCTAAAAACCGTGCGCGGCTGATAGAACAGCCCCTTTCCTTCTTTCCCAGGAAAAGCCAAGGGGGCAACCGGTGGCGCAAGGCAGGAAGCAGAGATGCTGCGGGCCCATTGCCATGGCTACGGAGGGAGGAGGTGGGCACGCCGCTGGGTCCCCCCTTCCAGCATTTGGAGACCTGCCGGGAGCCAATGGGAAAGTAGGACTTTGTTCGCAAGGGTTTAGGCAGGTTTATAATTTATTTTTATCGTGGCAGGCGCAGGAACAGACGTTTGAGCCCAACGTTGTCAACTCCCGCTCCTGCCGTCAGGTGTGGGGAAGGAGAGGGAATAAAGGGGGGCAGCGGGGCCGGCTGAGGGCAGCCCCATTCCCAGGGGTGCTCTGGGAACACGCGTGGGTCCCGCTGGGATAAGTCAGGGTGGAAATGTCTCCCGGCAGCAGCAGGGGGATGGGAGAGGGGGAGCAGAAGGAAGCCTGGGGTTTGCATAATTAATGCCCGGAGTTGCAGCACCTCAGGAAGGAGGTGACGGCTCCGTTCCCCTCTCCCCACCACGGCCCACGAGACCCCCACACTTTTTGGGGAGGAGCTTGGACCCTACACGCCGCTTATCCCGCTGCAGCCCAGCGCATCCCCCTGGCCCTTGGGGGTCCCAGCCCCACGGAGCACGGCTGGGAGCAGGAGCAGGGGTTCCTCTCCTCCAATCCAAGGCCGGGGGACGGAGTCCCGTGGGGGCGAGGGGAACCCCTGGAAAAAACCAATCCCCCCCGAAAAAAGTTCAGCTGCCCCAAAGCTGCAAAGCCCCGAGTTCCCCCCCGCCCCCCCCGGCCGTACCTGCGCGGGTGGGAGCGGGTCCCTGCGCGCAGAGCAGCGCGCACAGGAGCGCGCAGCGCAGCGCCCTGGGACCCGGCGGGGCCATGGCCCGGCCCGGCTCGGCTCGGCCAGGCTCGGCACGGTCCCAGCGAGAGGTGTGTCCACGGATCTCCCGGGAGAGCGGAGCGGAGCAGATGCGCGCCCGCGGGAGGCGGCCCCGGCGGCGGCGGGGGCGGCCCCGCCTTATCCCGCCCCGCCCGGCCCCGCCCCGGCAGGCCCGGCCCGGGGGTGTGGGGGTCTCTCACGAGGTGCTTCACCCCCATCGCCCCCCATCGCACACACACCCCCCCACCGGCCGTGGGAAACCCGGGGCTGCACGGACTGTGCACACGGTACCCCCTGCGCACACCTGTGTGCCTGCACACACCTGTGCACAGCTGCACACACTTGCACACGCTGTACACACCCCGCACACCTGCGCACCCTGTACACCCTTCACACCCCTTACACACCTGCCCGCACCGTGTGACCGCACCCGCCTGTGCACAGCACACCCCGCGCACCCTTCGAACTCTGCACAGCCCGCACACCCTGCACTGCCCGCTCTCCCCGCCCCAGCCCCGTGCCCGGGACACTTCGACCCCTCCCGGGGCTGCGGCGGGTCCGTTCCCCCGGGGCTGGGGCCAGTCAGGCTGGGCTGAACCGAACCGAACCGAGCCAGGCCGAGGCGCCGGTCCCTGCCCGGGCTCCGAGGGGGCGGCCGCAGCCGTGCCCGGGACCACCGGGGCCTCCCGATTCCCGCGGGGGTCCCGGCAGACCCCCTCTCTCCTCGGCGGGAACAGATCGCCGGGGAAACGCGCTGGGCTTCGAGGAACCGGCGCGGGGAAGAGTCTCGAGGAGCGCAGGCTTCTTCTTCCTCCTCTCCTCCTCCTCTCGGGGGGAGGGCTCCCCGCCAGCCCTTCCCGCAGCTCCCCTGGCCCGGCTTTCCCGCTTCTCCTGGCCATGAATTATTCAGCCCCGCGTGGGAAAGCCGGGCCGCGGGGACCCACCGGGAGAGGGGAGGGGGCTGGGCACCCCGGCTGTGCGGGGCCAGGAGAGAACCCCCTCGACCACCCCACAACCCCCCCCAAACCCCGGGCCGCCCCCTACACAGCGGAGCCCCCAAACCTCCGCATTGCGGGCAGAGGGGGCGAGTCAATACAGGCTTCCCTCCCTTGCAGCACGGCGGTGACCCGGGCTCGTGGGGGGGGTCCCACGGGTGCCGTGGGAGTTTCGGGGGGGGCGTGCAGCGGGCGTGGGCCGGGGCGTGGGGGGGCTGTTTTTTATGAATGAGCTGCGATTACTATGCGGCGCGCGCGCTCCCGCGCTGCCCGCCCGGGCGCTGATTGGCTCCGGCGCGCCATTGACGTCACAGCGGGGCGAGCGGGGCTGGGGGGGCCGTGAGTCACCCCCGAGCCCCCCGGGCCCCCCCGGCCCCGCTCGGTCACTATAACTCGGCGGCGCCCATGGCAGCGGGGCCCCAGCCGGGCAGCCCAGCGCAGCCCGGGCCCAGCATCCCGGCAGGTGAGTGCCCGGCACCGGGGGGGCACCGGCGGAGGGGGTACCCCGCTCCGGCAGAGCGCCGCGCTATGGGGAGGGCGGCGAGGGGCGGCCGTGCCCCCCAAAGCCCGTCCAGGGGCTTTGCTGCCCGCCCGGGGAGGGGTAGACCCCCACGGTAAGAAGGGATGCCATGGTGCGGATGGGAGTGTGTCCGTTCCCGCTGGAGTGCTGATCGGGGGGGGCAGGGTCACCCCCTTTACCTGCTGCCTGGGATCCCCTCAGTTTGGCCCCGAAGTCCTCGCGGGGGAGGGTGTTTTCCCCTGGCAGTCCTGCTCTCCTGGATTTATCCATCAAAATCATGCAGTGCCCAACCCCCAGCAGCTAAGGCAGGCAGGCGCAGGGGTGTTGAGTGTGTGTGTGTTCCCTCCCCTTTATTCACCTATTTGTTTTAAAACTGAACCATTTCATCCAGAAAAATCCCCTTAGAGTAAACAGCGAGCACCCCCTCAATACACACTGCTCTGCCCACCCTCCTGAAGACAACTTTTGGGGGGAGGCAGTGCTGTCCCATCTGGGTGGCACAGGGGCAGCTCGTGGACAGCGGGCACTGAGGGGGCTGCTCTTGCAGGTCATCCTCCGCCATCATGATGGAGAAAGAGCCCCCCAACTCCAGCGAAGGCCAGCAAGGCTGGTTCTCAGCCAGGAATGGCAGTGGCAGCTCCTTGGATCTGGAGTCTGTGGTGCAGCCCCTCGCCTTGAACCCGTGGGACGTTGTCCTCTCCATCTCGGGGACCATCATCTCCTGCGAGAACGCCGTTGTGGTGGTGGTCATCTTCTACACCCCGACTTTCCGTGCCCCAATGTTCCTCCTGATCGGCAGCTTGGCCACAGCCGACCTCCTGGCGGGTCTGGGGTTGATCCTGCACTTTGCCTTTGTGTACTTCATCCCATCAGAAGCGGCCAGCCTGCTCACCGTGGGGCTCCTGGTCACCTCCTTCACGGCCAGCGTCAGCAGCCTGCTTACCATCACCATTGACCGCTACCTGTCCCTCTACAATGCCCTGACCTACTACTCAGAGAGGACGGTCACCAGGACTTACATCATGTTGATCCTCACCTGGGGAGCCTCCATCTGCTACGGGCTGCTGCCCGTCATGGGCTGGAACTGCCTGAAGGAGCCCTCCGCCTGCAGCATCGTCAGACCGCTGACCAAGAACCACCTCGTCATCCTCTCCGTCTCCTTCTTCGCGGTGTTTGCGGTGATGCTCCAGCTGTACGTGCAGATCTGTAGGATCGTGTGCCGGCACGCCCACCAGATCGCCGTCCAGAGGCACCTCCTGGCCAGCGCCCACTACGTCACCACCCGCAAGGGCATCGCCACCCTGGCCGTCATCCTGGGCACCTTCGCATCCTGCTGGCTGCCCTTTGCCATGTACGGGCTGCTGGGGGACTACAGCTACCCGGCCCTCTACACCTACGTCACCCTGCTCCCCGCCACCTACAACTCCATGCTCAACCCCGTCATCTACGCCTTCAGGAACCAGGAGATCCAGAAAGTGCTGTGGGCCGTGTGCTGCGGGTGCTTCTCCTCCACGCTGCCTTTCCGCTCCCGCTCCCCCAGTGACGTCTGATGTGCCCCCCCCCCCCCACCTTTCACTTACCGATTGCAGTCGGGGGATTTGCTTTGATTCCCCCTTCTCATTCCCAGAGGCACATTGCAGGAGCTCTTGGAATCAAGCAGCTCTTCCCAGCCTCATCCTTTTTGGGCACAACCCCTTCTTTTCCTCTATTTTTCCACTTTTTGAATAGAGAGAAAGATGTATTTTTTATCCATAATATAATCTATATTTATGCGTGAGAGAGGGGGGTGATCCTCATATTTTCTTTAAAACTGTTTACGATGCTTTATTTTTTTAAGGGTGGGGCAGCACCAGGAACGTTTGTCCTCCTCTTGCTTTTTTTACAACCTTGTTATTTACCTCAGATAGTCAAAATATATTTTATACATTTGGGGAAGGGGAGGAGAGACTTGTTACCACAGGAGGAGGGACTCACCTCCCCTCCCCCTTCTCCCAGCCGTCCATCCATTTATTTATTTATTGTTTTTAAAATTATTATTTAATTTGATTTCTGTGCCTCCCTCCCACCGCCCAGCACTGGGCCCTGCTGCCCTCTAGTGCTCGCTGCCTTCAGGAGGGAGGGCTGCCGGAGGCTCTGCACCCCCAAACCCACAAGTTTTGGGGTCCTCAGTGTGCTGCCACCTCCCCTCACGGCACCCAGGGCTCCCCCCACCAAAGCCTTTCTTTGCACTGGGATTGGATTTGCATGTTTCTGGGCTGGGGAGATGGATGTGAAAGGCCCCTTGTGAAGGGGACCCCTGGGGATGGGGATCCCCTGGGCTGGGGATCCCTCAGGACAGGGACCCCTCTGGATGGGGACCTCTCGGTGGGTCAGGGTGGGGGGGCTGCTTCTTGTTTACAACTCTGGTAGGGGAATAAATTAATTTGTGGTACGAGGTGCGGCTGTCTGATGCTGGGGAGGGGGTGGGATGTTGTTTCCCGAGGGGGCAGAGAAGGCTGCGGTCCCCGAGTCCCATCAGGGCCGTCCCCCCCCTGCTCCGTTTCCCTGCTCCCGGATAAGAGATGCCGAGTGACAGTGCTTCCCCCACCCATCACATCCTGTTAGCGGGAGCTGGCCCGGGGGGAGCAGCACCGAGGCCCCTGACCATCCTCATCCTCACAGCCCCAGCAGGCACAGGGGCTGCCTCCAGCTCTCCTGGTGACATCTGACACGTTCCCCCACCCAGGGATGGCGAGGACTCATTCCCACGGTGGGCGTCCATCCGAGGGGTTGCGACCTGGGCCCTCCATCCAGCAGGAATGGTATCTCTGCCCCATCTCTGCCCCCAAGCCCCTCTCGTGTCGGAGGGGGCACAGGGGGGCCGTGCCCAGCACCCCCACACTGAGATTCCCGTGCTGCGAAAGTCGCCGCTCACACAAGATCTGGGACACCCATCCCTGCTGCCCCAGCTGCCTGCTGGTCGCACGGAAGGCGGGCTTAATGATGGCAGAGCTAATTAGGGCAGCTCAGACCCTCCGGTAGCAGCCTCTGCGCCCCCAGAGCCCCCCGTGCCCCTGCCCGCCCCGGTCAGGGAGCAGCAGGTTTCTCACAGGCATTTGTGCATCCGCAGACGCGCCGGGATGTGGCAGAGCCCGGGGCTGAGGAGCCGCCGGGGGCCGGCTCGGTGCAGGGGGATGTGCGCGGCCCCCGGGGCTCCGCTTCACCTTGGGCTCGGGGACCTGGTGGCAGCCCCGGGGGCTGGGGCTGTTTATTGCAGAGGAAATGAAGATTTCCCCCGGCTGAGCGCTGGCAAGGGGCTGCGTTAGCAAGTGATGAGGGGAGATGGGGCTGGGGGGGCTGAAGGACCCACAGATTGTCTCCTGCTCTCCCAGGGCTGGGCTCGGCGCCGGGGATGGGGACTTTCGGGCTCCCCTTGTCCCTGCTGAGGTTAAGCCAGAGGTTGGAGGTGTTCATTGCACCCCAGGGCTCAGCTGAGCACCCTCAGCCAGGAGATCATTCCCAAGCCTACATCCCCCAGCAGTGAAAAATCCCGTAATTCCCAGCTCTGCTGTATTCAGGGGCAGTTTTTACCTGGTGATTCTTATGTCAACATCACATGGCAGCTGAAACAGCTTTTCTCTCCCTCGTGCCTCCCCTGCTGATGTCTTCAGAGGGAGCTTCACGGTGTGCAAGCCCCTCCAGTTCCTCCCACTCCCTGGGGTCCCTGTCACTTCCCCTGGGGACAGAGTGACACACCAGGGTGTGCAGGGCACAAAGGCAGCACCGTTCAGGTTTGCTGGAACCCCTCCTCAGGCTCCCACCCACCACGGCCGGCGGTGGGGGTGGGCACAGGGCTGCAGCCCCCCCTTCCCAGCTCCTGGCAGGGCTGTGCCGGAGCTTCCGATTGATCGGGGCATGCAGAGGGCTCAGGAGCTGCGGCGACCCACAGTGACAGCGTGGCATCAAAAGCCATCACAACTCAGGCCAAGGCATTTCCCCAAGACCAGCAACTTGGGAGCTGTGGGAGCTGAGCCCTCACTGAATCCTTGTCCCCACCACCCCAAGAATGTCACCCTCACAACCCCGTCCCCTGCTGCCACCACAGTGGCCGCTGCCCAGCGTGTGGCTGCTCCATGTGCCCCCTTCCCGGGTGGGAAATGCACCCTTTGGCTCCTACCTGTGTCCAGTTCCCTGCTGCCAGGATGGATGAGGGAAGCTTATGGGCTGGAGGAAGCCACGACCCTGATCCTGCCAGGGCTGGTTGCTCTCCCAGCACTCCAGCGAGTCCAGAGACATTCCCGGCTGCTCCAGGCCTTTGGGGGATGATGGAGCAGGAGGCACCAGGCGGGGAGATACAGCAGCCTGCTCCCTTTTTTGGTGGAGAAAGATGCAAAAAGTGAAGCTATAAAAAAGAGTCAAATCCATCCAAGAAGGTGCCAGAGTGCTGAGCAGCCACCCCCACGCCAGGGATGTGCAGGAGAGGCTCACGGGGACCAACAGCCCAACTTTGGGGTTAAAATATGAGCTAAGAGACGTGGGCACGGCCTCACCCCAGCTGTGCTCGCACATCTGGCAGGGCCCGCCCTTCCCAGGCTCTCAGCAGATGCCGCAAGCACAGGCAGCTCTTGCCTCCAAGCCCTGCCCGCGCTCCAGTGCAGGCAGGGGGGGCGGGTTGGGTTTGCTCCCCTTCTCCAGTGTGGGCAGCCCTGGTCCTGCTGGCAGCAGCGGGGCCCAGATATGGCTCCAAGCACTTGCCCTTGGCCACCACGCAGGTGAGAGAGCTGGCAGCACGCACAGCAGAGCCAGGGCTGGTCCCAAACCACCCGCTCTGGAGCCCCTGCTACAGCCCTGGTGCCAAAACCACCAGGGTTTTGCCAGATGGGAGGAGGGAAGGAGGTTGCTTCTACCCAAACCCTCCCCCTGGCACCCTGAAGCCCAAGTGCCCTGCCTGGGGCACAGCCAAGAGCTGCCCTTCCCCACACCCCATCCCAGGGATGGGTCTCTGCTCTCAGTGCCTTACTGGAGTGCCCATGATGGGACCGTGAGTCCTGACATAGCCCCTGCACCACCCTGGGGCCGCCGGGCCATGGGGAGGGCTGGCAGCTCCAGTTATGGGCCTGGGTTACATTTAAATGAGAAACCTCAGCCCTGGCTTGGGGGATTTTGTTTCCTTGGAAGCAGGAGCAGGCAGGAAATGAAGAAAACACGGCCCTGCTGTAAGTGTTTTACCAAATGCCGGAGGCAGCAGGAGGCATTTCCCAGCACAGCTCGGCCTCGAGCATCATCCTCGGCCACCACCACAGCCATGGCTCTGCAGGCATCGGATGGTGCTTCCCAGGGAGGGAAGTCTGTCCGAGAGGGCTGTGCTTGGTGGGAAACAGCGAAGTGCAGGGAGAGGGGGTCAGCAGCTGCTCATTTTATCCCTGTTGCCACACGTGATGCAGGAGGCGGCTTCCTGCCATGAGCCCACGGCTGTGCAGGGACCCGGGGCCAGCAGGACCCTCTGCTCTCCACAGGAAGCTCCCAGAGGACCAGGCTTCCATGCTGGCTCGGGGCTGGCGCTTTGTCTAACTGGATGGGGAGAGTAATTCGGCCCTGGCCACATCCCCAGCTCCTGCCTTAAGCCCTGGCCATGCTGGCGCTGGCCTTTGCAGAGCGGCTGAGCCCGGCGCAGAGCTGCTGCCCTGCCAGACTGCAGAAACTTGAGCTCCAAATAACATAATTCCTCTGGCACCCCGTGGTTATTTGTGAGCTGCTGTGAGCAGATGGAAGAGTTACAGATAAAGCCATCCGCAGCACAGGAGCCGATTGCCTTCCCCACACAACCGCGTAGGCAACAGCAAAGGCAGGGAGGAGGAGAGAAAAAAACCCACCAGGCAGCAAGAGAGCGAGAGAGAGGAGTCAGCCATTTCTGAGGGGCTGAGCTGCCATCTCAGCACACACCTACGTGCGAGGAACAGGGACTCTCTGCTGGCACTGGGCCTTTCCCAGGATGCTGGAAGAGGGTAGTGCTCTCCCACCACCCATGGCTGCTTGGCCAGGGACAGCAGCGCGAGTCGGGGGTGACATTGGCACGGCGGAGCGCTGCCACACACTGGGAGAGCAGGCTGTTAACGCTGATCCGAGCTGGCAGCGCCTGCACTTGCTGCGGTCCCAGAGGGGGAATTAAGGGAGAGAAGCTGACGTCAGTGGTGGAAAGGACACGCAGCCCACTCGTCCAAGGCAGCCGGCAGCATCTTCTGGGTGTTGCTAACACCACCTTGAAGGAGAAAATTAAATAGGTCTTTGGAGATGGGGTCTCCTGTGAAGCCGCAGCCCGGCCAGCTGTGATCCTGTGCCGAGTCATGTGGAAGAGACAGACGGGCACGGAGAGAGATCAAAGGCCGGGGCCAAGGTCGGTGTGCCAAGGATACGGAGCTGTGGAGACACTGCCCCAGCTGTGGCAGGAAAGCGCTGCTCATGGATGGGGCTGGGGCTCACACAATCAATCACTGCTGGGCTTCTCCTCCCTGCACCGAGCTTAACCTCAGCCTCCGGGAGCTCCCCGGCTCTGTGGAGGGTGGAGGCATAGGGCCCTGAGGGTCACCCAGGAAGGCAGATCTGGGACTAAGATCTCCCTATTGTTTAGGGGGTTAAACCAGCACAAAACTCACCAACACCTCCCAGACTCTGAAGATGTCTTCCAAGGGCTGTCACTCCAAAAGGACAAGGCTACGTGTTGTCCTGAACCCCAAAAAAGCAGAGGGACCACCTGGCCACGGCCGCACCCATCCAAAGGCAGCCAGGAGCTCCAGTTGCTCCTCCCAGGCTCCAGCTGGAGCCAAGAGCTGGGACATGCAGCTCAAGGGAGTGTGGAAGCCCCAGAGCTCCCTCCTTCCCCTGCCCTCTGTGCCCCAGCATGACTAAAGGCCTTGCTTGTTCAGGAGCTGGCAAGGCCAATTAATCTAATGAGGTTTTGCAGCCAGGGACCATTGTCAGCCAAGAAAGGCACAGCGTTGCTGAGCGAGGCACCGGTGTCTCCTAAAGCCAAGGGAATTTGGCAGAGCAAAGCCCGCGGTAAAAGCAGGGATGAGGAGCAGCAGGGACAGAGCCTTTTGTTGCTCTTCACCAACCAGCAAGAAAACAGAGCCCCACGGAGCAAGGCCAGATGAGGCACCTGAGCTCGGGGCCAGCAGCCACCACTGCCAGGCACATTCACTGCACGAGGGACCTGGAGCTGCAAAATGGAGGCAAAAAGCTGCTGCAGCCCCTTCCCAGCCCAGCTGCAGCAGCTCTGCTCTATGGCTCATTTCCTATGGCAGGGAGTGCTGGGGGGAGGCTGGAGGCTGCTCCTGGATGGGGCTTCCTTGGTGCTGTGACCCTCAAATTCCCACTGTTAATAGCGCTCACTCCACCTCGGCACGGGAAAGGTGTCTGTGCCGATGGTGTTTGCCAGACAGCTCGGGATGCGCCAGCTTTCCTCGGCCTCCGCCTGGGCAGGACACAGCCGGCACCTCCCTGGACACTGGGCTTCCCAAGGGACACCCTGGTAGCTGCACTGAGGACACAAGGACAGGCACGACTGGCTCCGGTGGCCCAGCACCTCCCATGCTCCCAGGAACGAGCCAGGTTTGCCCAGAGAAGCTGTGGCTGCCCCTGGATCCCTGGAAGTGCTCAAGGCCAGGTTGGACGGGGCTTGGAGCACCCTGGGAGAGAGGAAGGTGTCCCTGCCCATGGAATGAGATGAGCTTTAAGGTCCCTTCCAGCCCAAACCTTTTCATGATTCCAAGTCACACACCAAGCCCCTGCAGCGCCTGTGCCAGGCCCAGGTTCACACCCCCACAGTAACACACACAGGCACCGACTGGATAGAAAGGTTTTATCAAGTTTTAAAAAAGAATCAAAAAAATTATTATTTTTGTTTTATACACGTACATTACAAAATATTTGCAGTTGGGATCTTCATCCAGGGGTTACTGAGCTGATTACTAAAAACAACGAAACAAAGCAGCAGGAAATCTGGCTTATACAGCAACTGACAGGGAAAAGCACAGACATTACATGGGAATACAGAAGGCAGGGAGTCTGCACTGGGATGTGCAAGTATGGACCAGGGGCGGGCTCTGATCCCCCACACCCACTGCCTCCCCGCAGAGTCCGGCCATCAGTGTTTATTTTGCAGGGGTAAAAAAAAAACCCGACAAATCTACAGTATTTTGCTCACAAGTTGGGTTTTTTTTTCTTTTTTTTCTTCTTTGTAAGTAGAGTTTCACTGCTGAAACTCCTTTGGTCTGAAGTGAGGAACCCCCTGCACCCTGAGAGTATCCATCAAATGTCACCCTTCCGACCTCCAGCCTGGCTGGGTCCGTGGAGGGCACTTCCCATCCCTCCTCTCCCACCTTATCTCCTGCTCAGCAATAAACCCCTAAGATACAAATGGAATAATTACTCTTATAAATATATTTATATCGTGTAGGAAAATAAGGCACTTCAGGAGGGGTTACAGCTCGTCTAATTCTATGACATTCTAATCAGGAAGAAAAATGGGTTAGTTTCTGAAATGAATTAAAATGAATGTTAATACAGTAATAAAAACATCGGATCCACTTCCACTTCAAGGCTTTGTTTAAAAAGGAAGAGAAGAAAGCACCCCCGAAATCCAACAGCAGTGAAACCTGACCCGGGGCAGCTGCATCTGCCCTGCCAGGCAGCTCCCTCCCAGAGCCCCTCCAGGGCAGGGACTTCTAAAAGAAATACGTTAAATAAGTTCACGTTGTGGGGAAAAAAAAAAAAAAAATTCCAATCTATCCTTTCCCTGAAATGACACTCTGCACGATTCCTCAGCCATCTGGGACCTCCGCGAGCCCCTTCCCTGGCTCTGATAAGGAGAGGAGAAGCAGTGAAGGTCACCGGCTGCGGCGGCGGCTCCGGGCTGAGCCCGGGGAGCCGGGACGAGGCTTTCCCAGCGAGGGGAAGGGGGGCGGCGGGGGAGAGGCTGCCGGCAGCAGCAGCCAAGCACTGCGGGCGAGGACACCGCGAGAATGTTTAACCAGCGAAGGGAAGGCGGCCGTGCCTGCCCGGACTTGCAGCCCCGAGCCAGCGGCTCCCAGGATGGGCGGAATGGCTGCAATGAGAGCGGGAGGCTGCTCGTAGGGAGCACCAGCTCGTGCCCTGGGCTCCGGGAAACGCTCGAGGCTCGCCCCAGCCTCATGTGGGAAGAGGGGAGGAAGGAATAAGAGCCCACGACACGAGGACAGAGGTGGTAGGGCAGCCCTGCACTTCCAGCACAGCTGCTCTCTCTTGCAAAGGTTGGTTTTGGCACCTCTCCTCCTCCCCTACTGCTTTCAAAAACATTGAGCTCACTTGGTGGCCCAGAGCTTTGCGATTTTGCAACGATACTCAGAGATGGTCCCTCTAGAGCAGTTGTTTCTCAGGGATCCCCGCACAGGCTAAGCCTGCTTGGCAATCAAAGATTTAAGAAAAAAAAGAAAAAAGAAAAAAAAAAAAAGCCCGACTCAAAGGAGATTTAAAAAAACACTCCAACAACCAACCTTCCCTACCTATCCACAACCCTTCTGTTTAGGATCCTGCAGTTTTGATTCCTGCCCTGGGATGGGATTTGGGAGCAGAGGGTGTTTCCAGCAGGCTTGCAGGGACAAGGCAGCGTCCCTCCCGCTGCCAGGAGGCCGGAGGAGCCGGAGGAGCCGGAGGAGCCGCCTCCGCCCGCGGCCGTGCCCACACAGCAGCGTCCTTGTGCAACAGACACAGCGTGAGGGACTGTCCCCAGCACGGCCCTGCCTGACACACCATCCACCGGAGCTCAGGGAATATGGCACTTCTCCGTATTTCAGGCGACAGGAAGACTCGCTCCCCTTTCCCAACAAGGGCCAAGTCTAGTTAAGGCAATCTCAAATTTAGCCAGGTTTGGCATTTGCGGGCTCCTCGCTTCCCTGTGTGATCCTGCTGTCAGCCCGGGTTAGCTCAGGGCCTGTTGTTCCCGGGAACTTGTCTCTGGGAGCAGCCGGAGGAGGATGCTCTCAGAAGGAGCAGCAGAACGAGGCAGTGCCTCTCTCATCCCCTCACCCAGCTTGCAGCAACCATCCCTTTGCATTTCCCAATCTCTCCACTGCACCATGGCTCACCTGCACTCCAGAGGTTTGTTCCCTCTTCCAGAACCTGGAACTAGTGCTGCTCAGATGTTCCCAGCCCACTGGGATGCCCTGCTGCCTATGCCCTCTGCAGCCTGCCTGCAGACAAAGCCTGATGGCGCAGCCATCCAGGGAATCTCTGGGCTCTCACTGGGTCCCAGCCTGATCTGCACCCCAAGCCCATCCTCCAGGCCTTCTCTGCCCCAGACAAGATTAAAATGCACGCACACACACACAGGGAATCAGTAAGAATTCGATGGCACAAGCTGAAGCCATCAATCAACTCCCAAGCAGGATTTCCAGCAAACCTCGGGCAGGGCCCAGCATTCCAGGTATCAGCAACATCATTAAAGGAGGCGAGGCAGGGAAGAGAGACAGGCACAGGCTGGTGAAATACTTCAAGAAAGGCAAAAAGATGGGAGAGTTGGTCTTAGTGGGACACACATCCCACAACAGCTGGACCCATAACCTCAAAAAGGCTTTGGAATTGCTTTTTGCATGACCCTTACTGAGTCATGTCCAAATTAAAATACACATCAGGGGTATCTGGGTTAGATTTCCAAGATATGCTCATATTCTATGTAAGGTAACATAAAACAGCAATAAAACCGAGGTCAGCTAGTTCAAATTCCCCATTTTCCCCTGCCAGTACTGGATCTATAGTGAGCAGCCTGGGAATTAATTCACAGGGTTAGTGAGGAGAAGAAACGTTCTCTTAAAATTAACTAATGAATTATAATAACAAAATTAGGGTAAGTTAGGTCTGATGTAACTGATGGGCAACTCAGCTCACACACATGACGTTTTTAGGCACACAAACTCCCCTCCCTAGGGGGAAGGGAGAAGAAGCAAAGGCAATACCAGCATTTAAGTCCCTGTGTTAAAAGTACGGTCACCCCGCTAAAAAAAGCACCTCTCAAACTGCCCTGGCCAGGCCAAAGACTACCACAGTGCCTGGTGTTCAGAGAACCCCTCCCCACCCCATCTCCCTGTCTTAGGCACTGAATTGGGAATTTTAAAACACAACCTCAGCATGAATTGGAGAAAATCAGCCTGGTGAGGTCTGGCCACCGCTCGGAGCTGCCCACAGATGTGTCTCAGTGGGGCAGTAGCTCTGCTTTCCCAGGAGTGGGAAGCTGAGCAAGCATCCTGCCCTGGTTTTACATCCCTCTGTGCAAGTCTCCTCTTGGCAAAGCAGTCCAGGAGATTTGAGGAAGGTAAAGGCAGCTTCTAAAATAAAAAAAGTCCCTCCTTACATTGCACCCAAGGCACTCAGCAGCCTCGGAGCAGGGAAGTGCACCCCACACAGGGTGATCTGGAATTAATACTTAGGGGTCAGAGGGGAAAGAATTGTGCACCATTGCCAAAACCCTGATTATTTGACAGTGGGATGCAGCAGAGAACTGACATTTAAAGCCCATTTTCTTGCAGCACTACCAGTATTCACTGGCAAGGAAGAGCCATCAGATCAACTGTCTGCTGTTGCACTGAGAAAACCAGCTGAAAATGTCCTTCATCCGAAAGGCCATGCGGCCGCAACAGGATCATCCATCTTTACTTTAAAAATCCCTCAGGATGGAGGGTTTATATGTGCTCTGCCTGGTGGCATCAAAAATCTGGAGGTTTAGCTCTCTTTTAAATAAGCAACCGTTACACCCCCTCCAGCTAAATCCCAACGCCGCATCCTCAGTGTCCGTGAGGAGACCTTTTGGAAAGGCAGAGCACAAAGTCCTGCCAGAGCTGGAGGGGGAGGGAGAGGGGAGATATGCTGCTGGTTGTCTGAAAACCCTTGGCACATCTTTGGTTACTGGATGGAAAGGATGTGGTGCAAGGTTTGGCCACCTGATTCTGTAAGAAGTGAACCCAGGAGAGAAGGGAAGGAGGGGATGGGAGCTTGGCTAATCCGACCACTCATCCTCATCGAACTCGGAGGAGTCGTCTTCGGAGTCGCTGTATTCCACCGCGATGCGGCGCGACAGGATCGTGGCCACGTCGTTCCCTACAACATCCCGCTTCTCCTGCTCCCGCTGCTCCTCCACCTTGCGCAGCTGGAAGCCTGTTGGGAAGGAGGGAATGGAGGGGATCATCATGCTAAGGTCTCGGTCACGCTGAAATCTCCCTCTGTCACAGTGCTCTGAGCGAGGCAAGCTGGGAGTGCTGGGGTAACACTGATGGTGACAGCCAGGACAGGCTGGGTGGGGAGGTGGAATGGGAAGCAAATCCCTTCTGTGCCCCTCCGAGGGGTAACCCCACTGCTGTAAATTCCCCAACAAACCTGGATCACTCCAGTTCTGGCACTGCCATCTCCAAAGGTGTTGGGGGAAGCATAAAACCCAGCAAGGTGCTCATGAGGGTGGGCAGACAAGGAGGGACCACAAGGGACAAGCCTTGAGCAGCAAGGCAGTCACACTCCTTCCAGGAGACAGTTCCCAAGAGTTTTCCAGAGGCAAAGGAGAATGCTGGCGTGGAAACGCAGCCTTACCTTGCCGAATAGCCGAAAGCAGATCACTCCTGGCATCGCTAACTGCAGGCAAGGATGACTTGGGCTTGGATGTGGAGGTGTCGGAGGGCGGAGGAGGGGGCGGGGGGCCGTCCAGGCCACTGGAAGCCAGGGGTGGTGGGCCGGGAGGAGGCGGAGGGGGCGGCGGGGGTGGTGCAATCCCACTACCCGGCTGCGGCAGCGGAGCTGGGAGAACACTGGAATAGTCAACTGCTGGGGGAGGTGGGGGAGGTGGAGGGGCAGCAAACTCGGGGTGAGGGGGGAAAGAAGGGGGCGAGGGTGGCGGGGGGGTTCCCGGGGAGGGGAAGCCCATGGGAGGTGGTGGAGGGGGGTTGTTTTCCATCAGCGGAGGTGGGGGAGGAGGAGCTGGAGGGGGAGCAAAGCCCGGCCTGGCTGCTGAGGGGGATCCGATCGGAGGAGCTGGTGGCGGGTGGCTCGGGCTAACCAGGCTGGATCGTTTGGGCCCTCCAGAACCTGAACCTCTTTGGTTGTCTACAGGATAGCTGTGGCAACAGAAGGAGAGAGACAGGGAATTAGTCTTGAGGCCAGATCAGACTGTAGAGTCTCAATGTTAATGCAAATCATGTGTGTTTGCTGCAGTCCAGACAAAAAAAATCCAAGTTCCAGCTTCTAACTGATGTTTCCATGAGACCTGACTCCTTGGTTTTAGTTCCCTTGCACTGTTTCTTTTGGCCTACACCTCCAGAACAAAGGAAAGCTTCTAGGGATAGCAGGAATGCTGTCCTCCATCCCATCTCCCAGGCTGACAAGAACATGAGCCACCTCACCTCTGTCAGAGGCCCGGCAGGCATGTCCAAGCTCAGAGCAGCCTCCTGGCTCCAGAGCTCCTGCCATCACCCCTCCTCGCTGAGGTCAGGCTTGTGACACGCCAGGCAGGGATCAGGGATGCCTGCAGGGATAAACCCCACGAGGAGGGCGGGGGTGCCAGGAAAGCATATGCTCTGAACACCTGCTAGGAATGGATCTCCTCCCTGGATTCCACGGCTCGGAGCTGCACTGCAGCAGCCATGTCTCAGAGCTCGCCGTGGGGAGTGAAGGAGAGGACATGGAAACCCAACATGGTTTATGGAAAACACCAATGCATGAGGGACTGCATCTCCCATTGTGGAGACTCTGTTCATCCCAAGGCCCCCACTGCCCATGTGACAGCGTGACATCCTGTGTAAGGGAAGCGCCAAACTGACACCTCCTTCCATGGCAAGACAGAAGTATAAGGTACATTTGCCACAAAAACATCACCATTTTTAACAGTGCTGATCCAAAACAGACTCCTGGAGATCAAATCTACCTCCCAGGGTTCCTTAAGAACAACCATCAAAACAAAACCAGAGAGGGGAGATCTGTGGGGCTGGGCAGAGATCTAAGCAACTGCACAAGGCAGTGAGAGCTTCATCTTAGAGCTCGTGTCTGCTCTGCCCGAGAGGCACAGGCTGCAGAGTGCAGTGCTGGGTCTCTCTGACACATCAGAAGAGCCTTTGCTGCAGCATTGCTGCCTTTGGATAAGATGGAGACAAGCCAAGCAGCCCTGTGTATCAGACAGACTTTCTCTTGTTCCTCTTGACTCTGTTTTAATGTCTTTAAAAAATAGAAAAAGTCTACTCTTGTTTTGCCCTTTGCGTCTTGAGCCACTGCTGGACCATAACTCTCATCTCTGGAGGTGCCTGGGAGTCACCATTTCATTCAATCCGAAGTAAATGACCTGAACTTGCACCCAAGTCTCTGGGAAGGAGGCAGCTGCTGTGCTCAAGTCCTTGAAATTTAAATACATCTCCATCTCCAGTGCCCACGTCGTGTGTTTCTCACGTATCAGAGCAAAAGAGGTTAAAGAAGCTGTTCTTTGCAAAGCTCTGTCATGGAATAGCCTGAGCTGGAAGGGACTCACAGGGACCATCATGTTCAGCCCCTGGCTCTGCACAGGACACCCCCAACAATTCCAAGACGTGCCTGAGAGTGTTGTCCAAATGGAACACAAGGAACACAAGTTCATGCTATGGAACAACTGCACTGGAAAACCCCGGCAATGGAGCCAAACCATTCACCAGGACACCGCTGGGGAATAAATCTGCTCTAGTTCTCCCCTTCTGCCTGGGAATGGTGACGGTGGCTGGGATTCATGGAGAGCTGCGCTGCCTATGCCTCTGTCCCTGCCTGCAGTTGCACTTCCCTTCCAGACAGGAGCATTCTGGTTCCCATACAACACCCGTTAGGAAGTTCTGCTGAACTATCTCAGCCTGTCTCATGTCATCCTTTTACACCACCTACTACTCCTTGGTGACAGAAGGGATCCCGTAGGCTTACCTAAATTCCACCGGGGGTGGAGGCAGGCTGTCATCTGGGAATGAGGGAGGTGGTGGCACAATAGAGTCAGTCTGTGGCGGTGGCGGGTAGCAGTTCCCATCCATGCTTTCGCTGGAGCCGATGCTGCCGTTCTGATACACCATGTTGGAGGGGTACCTGGGAAAAGCAAGATGAGCAGTTTGTTTAAAGAGCTCAAGGCAATGCCTAAAGCTCATTTTTCCCCCAGAGAGTTGTCCAGAGAGGTTGGCTGCCCCATCCGTGCAAGTGTCCAAGGCCAGGTTGGACGGGGCTTGGAGCAACCTGGGGTAGTGGAAGGTGTCCCTGCCCATGGCAGGGGGTGGGACTGGATGGACTTCAAGGTCCTTCCCAACGCAAACCAGTCCGTAATTTTATAACGTTAAAAAAAAAAACCTTTACTTCTCAAAGACTCTGATATGGAGAACCACACACACCTGTATGTGTTTGCTCTACATAATTCTTTGGCTAAAATTTGCTCAGGTGCTGCCCTGTTTATTGCTGCCACACACCGGAACAGCAGGAGTATGTATTTTAATAAACAAGCAAACACCTGAATAAATCCATTTGTCTTAACACTTGATTTTGTGAAAACACTTAAGAGTGTTTTGACCAACTTGGACTTAAAGAACTTGCAGTTACACTGAATATCATCAGTGGCAAAACCAGGAGATACTCAAAGATGCCAAAAAATAAGCTTGAGAATAGAATATCGAAATGGAAACCGCAATGCCATTAAAACAAGTATCCGAAGCTGGAATAGTACTGAAAAGAGACTCTCACACTTTCAGTGGACTCATTTCACTGTGGGTGGGGGAACCACTCCATTTTTGGGGGCCCTGGACCCCAAGTGAATCCAAATGCAAGAACACGCTCACATGAGAAAAGAGAGGAGCAAGAAAATGGTGCTGTTGTGCTGCTCGATTCCCCTGCTAGAAACCAAACCTGTTCTCCTATTAAACTAAAAGCAAGTTTTATTTTTAGCTGGAGAGTGTGATTTAAAGAGAGATTTTTTTCTTATATGAAAGGAAGCTGCAAGGAAAAAGAGGATTGTGGGGAATTCGGTCTGCTTCCAGCCTTGCTGGTGTCAAAAGTTAAATGAATTCCCAAGCCAGAAGTGCTAAAGAGAGATCTGTAGCTTGAAATACTTGGATGGGGACAGCCCCCGCTTCAACTTTAGGGTGTGAAGAGCCATTTGTGAAATGTAACAAAGCCATCACACAATGGCACCGAGATGCCACCCTCGGCTGGGTGTGAGGGAAGGGCATCGCCGTGGGGCAGAGCCAAAGCTCCCAACACCTCTGTGCCCACAGGCAGCGAGAGCAGCCAGAGCCGTTCCTGCCACCTTGTTCCAACCGTGCAGCTCCCTGATTTATTTGGCAAATTTTAAATCAGCAGACGGATTTACTTTGGAGAATCTGATTAGTGGCAGTATCGATCCGTGGATCCGGAGGAGCTGCAGCGCAGGGTGAACTGCATCCCAATCACCCAGCCCCAGACCTGCTTACCCAGCAGGACCATGCTTGTCCTTTGACTCGACAAATTCTTGTCCCATTTTCAGCTTTTCCCACTCCTCTTTCCGGGTTTTGATTTTCCGTGGATTCACATTTCCTCGGTTCGGATTCTCCTTTTTCTCTTTCTAGGAGAGGAGGAATCAAACACAAGCTTTATTTTGCTTTAAATTCACTGGGAATAGAGAGGGACAGGACAGACCTGGAGCAGTTACAAGAAGACACATTCTCAAAGAGGATTTTTAGTTTCCTTTCCTGATTGCTGCACTCTCCAAAGATCTTCCATATAAAAAAGCTGGAGCACAGACAACATAAAAAAATGCCAGACAACATCAGGCTCCTCAGTGCAGCTGAGACACGATGCTATCATCACCCTCTGGCACGAGCAGCTTGAGGGCAGAGTAAAAGCTTGGTTTCCCACAACAATTCAGGTTTTGGCCTCTGTGTCGAGACACCCAAATCTCACCTTCGCCCTGATGGTGTTCAGTGTTCTGGGGTACAATATGGACACTTGCCCACAGAGAACTGGGCTTTAGATGGCCTCACTCAGGATTCTAACACACCCTAAATCTCTCTTTTGTTATTTTTCATTGAAGAATCACAATCTGTTTTCATGCTTAGTGCTCCAGTTGCTCAAAAGCTACATAAAGCATGTTAAGACTGCATCTCTTACGCTATAATTTAACATTAAGGCCCAAAGACAGTGGCATTTGGAAAAACCAATTAGAGGTATCTTTGTTTTCTTTTTTTAATTAACAAGGTTGAAGGTAAACCAGATAAAAACTTCACTGAATTGATCCCTCAGGAGTCCCAAAGTGCAAACCTGAATTTTGGATAGCAAATTTGGAGTCCAAGATTTATTAACACTTCCCACTTCCTGTTCTTCCCTTCCTCACCCTATGTTTCCGCTTCTCCTTCATGATATCCTTGGTGTCCTGAAGCATTTTCTCCTTCCAAAGGTCGAAGAAATATGAAGGATTTGTGTAGAATTTAAGCGCCTCTTTGCCATCATCCCTGGAACAGGGAGGGGAAAAAACCACACAGACAAGGATCAAGTCACATATTTCTTTGTGTTGAAGGAAACACAAGGCACAATCTCAGACGATGGTTTAGAAGTGCAGTGAGATGGTCAGAAGGGCTGTTCTTGCCTCTGCCCCCCCATTTCAGAACATCCCAGTCATCCTGGCACTCCCACTTCCCATCCCTTTTGCCCTCACACAAACCCTCCATTCCTCAGCACCTGAAGAGCTCAACTGCTCTGAACAATCACCAGGAGAGAGCAGGTCTCTCACTTCAACTCCCTTTTGTTTGTGCAGTATTTTGGCGTGAAAAAACCTCCTCCTCCAGCTCAGGAACCCTAAATCAGACCAGCAGCGTCCTTGAAGCTCCTGAGTGAGCGCACACACACTCCCTCTCCTCCCACTTTGCAGCGCAGCCGCGTCTGGCAGGAGACAGCTGCCTCCAGCTATCTGTAATTACTTTTTACCTGCTCAGAAGATATTTATGGATGTGGGATAAGTCTCTGGATTCTGACCCCCTTTACTTGTACTACCTACAAGATGGAATCAGAGCGGGACTGCTCAGAACTGGTTACACAGCCAGTGTAGGTCCCACCAGATGTCTCAGAGCAGGCACTGGAGGCCACAGGAAGCATCACCAGGAGTCTGCTGCACCCACCTGGGTGAGAGCCACCTCCAGGTGAATGCTCTGCACCTCGTGCTGCGGCTCTTTGGAAAGGAGCCATGGGGCTACGGAGCAGCACAAGAAAAATGCCTCATCTGCAGCACACCCAGCATGGTCCTGCAGTGCCAGCCACACCTAACCCCAAGGCAGCCACGGAAGTGACAGCAGAAAACCAAAGACATAATTTCCTAGCTATGTTCATTTGTATGACCTCAAAAGCAAAGTTTCACATAATCCAAAGGACGGAGATTTCCTGGTGGATTTCAGTTTAGCAACTCAACTTTCCCAGAGGAAACAGCTACTTCAGTTCAGCACAGGATGGGAAAGAACCTTCCCGGCAGGTTGGGAGGAAGAGGTTCCTCTTTGCAAGGGAACAAGAAGGTGTTGCAGCCCTACCTGTAAGGTGAGAGGATGTTGAGAGGTGGAGGAGTATTGCAGGTCCCGTAGGTTTCGAGGACAGGCACAGGGAGAGAATCTCTGTCAAAGAGCTTCTGGTCCTGAGTGGTGGAGCTTTTGAAGGCCTTCCTGGTGTTAATACCTTGCAGGGAGACTGTAAGGAAGAGGAGAGAGCAAGTGAAGAACAGCTTGACCCAGGCCAACAACACTGAAGCCCAAGCAGTGAACATCTGATTGCAGTTGGAGTTCTTGGCATGCTTTGCACTTCTTAAGGTCAGGTTCCTTTTCCCACAGATCCCTTGGGAAACCCATCAAATCTCCAGCGTGCTGTGCCAAGATCCGCTGCTCCATCCACTCAGCCCTCCCTCGAGCGGCCCATGGGGTTGGAACCCCTGTGACCAAGCTCAAGCAGCTCGTCCACTGCCACCCAGCTGCTGGAGAGTGAGATCCCACATGGGGAATCCCTGAAGAGCAAAGCTGGACCTGGCCAAAAAGGCTGTCCACAAGTGCTCTACTGGGAGGCAGGTTCTCTTCGCTCCAGAGAACACATTCCACCACCCAGGGCAGTGTCACGCTGGGTTTATGGTGCTGAACCAACCACGCTGACTCAACGAGAACCTTCACCATGGTCGGCCTGTGCTCCACTCCATTACCTTCCTCCTCTTTGGGATCCAGCTGAGTGACTTTGACTTGCAAGCGGTCAACTCTCTCGACAAGAATGCTCACCCGAGAGGCAAAGGTGTTGGCTTGAGTAAACAACTCCCTAAATATGTCTTCTGCAGATTTACCTGCAATAATAAAGTGTCCACATTACCCTCATGAACTACATCAGACCATACTCAGTCTCCGAGCTTGTTTTCTTGAAGAAAGAAGAAAAAGAAAGAAAGAACCAACCACTCTTCTTTTCAAGTTTGTCAGGGTTGAGTTTAACATCCAGGAAGAAAACGCTTTGCTCCACCAAAACCTGGCATTTCCAAGGGATCTTCAAGCAATAAGGAAACAATTGAGACATACTTTAAAGTCAATTAAAACTAAACTAAAACGAACTAAAAAGGACTGACAACACTACACTGGTCTGAATGTGGATGGATCTGAAGGTCCTTTAAGATTCTCTGCTGTTCTGTTTATTAGACAAGGAAATACAGTTAGGTTTTTATTGCTCTGGAGAATCTCAAAGGCTCCCAGTCTCCAGCAGGCCTGCCTCCAGGGGAGCTGGCACATCTTTACAAGCTTAAAGCACTCTGGAAGTAGAGAGCAGACCCAGTCCTGGATCCCAAAGCTGGAGCTGTAACCGCAGCTGACAGCACTGACCCTGCTGTTCCTTCAGGTGGCACTGTCTGAAAAATCGATGCATTCACATTGATTCTAAATCAAAACCAAAAGGGAACTTCTCAGTCAGGGACATTCCCTCTCAAACAGCCTGGACTACCCAGTGGGCTGCTATGACAAGCACCATCCGTGGTTCGGGCCACGAGAGCGCCTGGGGCTCGGATCAGGAGCTGCACCAGTTACAGGAGTAACAAAATCATGCCCCGTCCTTAGGAGTTTAAAACCTACAGTGCAGCAAGAGATGGCCACAGGTAGACAGAGGTGGGAAACCTGGAAGAAACCCAAGAACTTTCAATGAGTCCTGTCTTTTTGTTCTGCTCCCAGGCACAAACCAAGCCAGGGAGCCCCAGCCATGCTGAGGACAGCGCAGAGCAGACTTGGCACCAACCGCAGACATGGGCCCATGGTGTTCCCACTGATGGGAAACATTTCCAGCCACGGCTGCTGAGTACAAGGCTGCTCCCAATAAGCAGTCTGGTTTTGAAGTGCATCATCATATGGTCAACAGTTTGTTCTGGAATCTGTTACTCCTAAAGATCCTCTCCGACATTCAGGAAAGAAAAACCAGTTGGAAGTCTAAATTCAACAGCAATTTTGGAAAACATGGCTGTCTGCAGAGTCCCATCAGAGAGACAAAGCGCCCCTTGCACAAGGCAGGGCGAGGGCATCCCCAAAGCCCAGCTGCACAAACACTCCCAGCTATCTAACCTGACATATCAGCTCCTTGTTCCTGCTCCCAGGAGATCTCCTTACACTGCCAAGCACGGTGAACGAGCCAGGTTAAAATTCAACCTTCTCCACCCCTTTTAGTGGCAATGCCAGGTCCAAGTGTTTGTAGAAAGCAAATGCTGAAGGTTAACTTCAACTGACCTCTTCCTTCTACCCTCCCAGACAATGCAGACTCCACATATGCTCAAGTAACAAACTCAAACTCATGAGAAGGATTTTACATTTGGAAACCTAAGGGCCACGTAGCTCTTGCTGTGGCCATGTTTCGTGAAGCACTCTCCATGTTCAACATCAGCACACATCTCCTATTTGACCAAAGAGAGCAAAAATTTGTCTGTGGGAAAATGCAAAACCTTCCAGCAACAGCTCAAAAAAAGAAAAGTTGTAATTTCATTTCTACTTTCACAAGAAGTGAAAAACATTTCTGAATTTCACCAGGAACTGCAACAAGCACTAGGGGAAAAATTAAGTCTTTGGTATGCAAAGTATATTTCAAGTATAAAACACTATCTAACAGCACTTTCTGTATTGGTTTTGACCCTGGAGGGAGAAGAAGGGATGGTCGGTGTTCCCTTGCCTGTGTAAGTGCAGCTGCAGTTATCACCCAGCATCTCACATGTCGCCTGTGCTTCATGAACACTTTTAGATGGGGTAAGACAGAGATTAATTTTTTAGTTTAGTTACTTTGACTGCAAAAGTTCAGCTTACAATCAGAATTATCTTTGTCATGCACTGTCAGGAAGACAGACGGCATGATTTAATAGGTCCTTCCATCTTTAGCTTGTGGATTCTATAAAGTCACACAAAACCGTGCAGTCGACTTATACAAAGTGCTCCCAGCTACGATAGTAACGAAGGGTAAACTCACTGGAATATGAAAGTTTGACAAGATTTATGTTTGCATCTTTGTAAAGAGACTGTGGTGCACCAGGCATGGCTGATTATTCACTTGACAGGGCTGTCACAGCCTACTGAACCTGCTCTACGTTCCTGTACTAGTCAAGGTACAAGAAGAGAGTGAATTTGTTTCTTGGAGGAGAGAGGAAAGGGTGGGGGGCAGGAGTTTGGTCATTTGGGTGCGAGCGTAGCCTAAACCTTGCTTTATTTAAAATACTGCTGACCCTGGGGAAGTGGATGGTGCTCAGCATTTCCTTCCCATCTGCCTTGCTCTCCTCTCACACCACGTGTCAGCAGGAGGCTCCTCTCCTCAGTTTCCCCTCCAGGTACCTGTGACTGGTCCAGCAGCTCACATCTTCCCATCCCCACATCCCAGCTCCCAGGGTACCTTCCCGAGGAAAAAAACAGGCTGCAATTTGGCTCCCAGCGCTTCAGAAACAGAGAAGCTTTGAATATCTGTGCAAAGAAGGTCTAAACCTGTGGGATCTGGCCAGGGCTGTCACACTAACCCACAGCGTGTCTCCGAACAGGGATGAGCTTTCCCTGCAGCGGGGCTTTGCAGAGCTTTGCTGCCTCCTTCCTCACCATTTCACATGCACGAGATGGATTTCACTCACTCTCCACAACCATCTTGGCTACCAGACCTAACAAATGAACAACAAGGGCCAGTTGAACGCGAGCAGAGAGCCTGGTTTCGCCTGTGCAGTGACATTTCTCCAACCCAACAGAATGTGCCACCGACTGGCAGCAAACACGGGCCCAGATTTCAGTGACAGCCATGGTTTGCACTGCTGGAAAGAGGCTGCACCCAAACTTTGCCTGCCACATGGCGGAAGACAAGGGCTTGCTTTGCAGAGCAAGCAGAAGGGCTTGCAAACACCCCAGAGAAGCTAAACAATAGATTAATTTGATTATCAAAGTCTCGCTTCAAGGACAAAGGTGGTTAATCAGAACCCAGAGCATTTCAACAGAGTATGGAGTCATCCCGGAGAGACCACAATTAACTCTTCGTATCTCCTGTGGCATGTAGGCCTGTGTTTTCCCTCCAGCTTTTCCAAGGCTATGGGTCAGCCCACTGGAGAGCTAGCTGAGCCAGGCATCGCTTCAGCTCACGCTGCCATTTGAGTGAGCAGCCCCAAACCACCGACACTCTGGAGGCACCATTTGGCTCAGACGGGTCTTTGGGTCTCACAACGCAACAAACAGCAGCAGGGGCAAACAGGAGCTTCTGTGTGGGGGCTTTAATTATCTTCCATTAAAAATAAGACTACTGATACGGTGTAGATTCAACAGAGTCAAGCTCCATTTAGTAGCACATGCAATTACAGGCACGTTCTCCGACACAAGATCCTGCCTGCTCCGAGAGCCTCCCATTTTACAAGCCTGAGTTGTGCTCCATCCTTCCATCTGCAGTTTCACTGCAGCCTCTCACATACACACACACATACACACACCCCCCTCCCCATTTTCTCTTAGATAGGAAGGCAGTGGGACCAGGGATATGAAATTAGCATCAGATTTCTTTAGGAAAACATTTTAGCATTACCCAGGGAAGGCAGATGGGGGAGAAATAGGAACACGAGAGTAGAAAGGGAGCTAAATAAAGAGCAGTAGCGACTCCTGAGGGCAACGCGCAGGCTCGCCATGGTACTCACTCAGGCTGCCCAGCTGTCGAATGACATTTGCCAGGGTGATGTTGGTCACGCATTCCAGCTCGCTCGGAACGCTAGGCAACGTCTGACGGCACAGGTGCCTTGGCTCAATGTTCCTCGTTACTAACGGCATGGTGGACCTGCTTCAGGCACTGTTCTGAAAGATGAAAAACAACCCAAAAAAGAAACAGGAAAGGATTACTCAACCGCAAATTCCAGGCACACCAGAGCCATGGTGTTCGTTTTTCCTGCTCTCAAATGGCTTTATTTATAAGCCTTCTTTCCCCCCCTCCCCACCCTGAGAAAACTGGTTCATCAGAAATAAAGATCCTCCTGTTCTCTGGCTTGCAGTGACAGCAGAGCCCCACCAGCCCAGGTACAGAGGCAGAGATGGAGAACTCCGCATCTTCGCCCACATTCCCAGCGCTGCTGGCAACGCCGCAGCCGTTGTTCCCTTCCCACCCATCCACTGCCCGGATAGGGCTCCCGCCTCCCGCGCTCACACAGCGCCTGGCGTGACTCTTACAAGCTCCTCTTCAGAAACATTTCAAACTTGCAATCAATAGTTGCTTAAACCGAGGAGATGAAGACAGGAGATGTTATTATACAAAAAAAGAAAGAACAAAACAGCTTCTCCCAGCACACCAAAGCACGTGTGGTGCCTCCCTCCTGGCGCAGCACGCGGGGCTCTCCTGGAACAACAGGAAGCGCTTGCAGCTGACCAGGAAACTTTCTGGTGACTGTTCCTTATCCTGCAGGCTGCACCCCTCTTCCCTTGGGAAATCCCCCGGGGATGAGGTTTACACTGGACCATTGTTTTCGTGCTAGAGCAGTTTAAGGTTGAAGGAACTCTAATCAGGATGCAGGACTGGAGTGTGCTCAGAAACAACTCAGGACTGATTGTACAACAGGCAGGACAAACTTCCAGTTCTTTAAAAAACTAATAAAATATAAAGCCTGAAGAAAACCTAAGTGTCCGGAAGTTATGCTTTGGACAGAAAATGCTTTTATGTGCAGGTCAGTGCCTTGAACTAACAAAAAATCTCTTTACTAACAGGCCCAAACGCTGAAGCATCAAACAGCTCCCTCCCACATTGTCCAGCTCCAGGAGGGAGAAGGAAACCTGGGTGACCAGCTCACTACAAGGAGCATCATACATGCCTGAAATCTTTAGGACTAAGTGAAAGCAAATACATCCCAAGTTCTTGATTAATTTATAAGGGGAAAGAATCACTTTTCTAGGTCAGCTGAGGAACAACCCAAGAGAAGCAGGCAGCTCCCATGTGATAGGCATGTGGATCTGCTCGGGCTGGGTGTAAAAATAAAACAGGAAGCGAACAGCTTGGGGAACATGGCTTCCTGTCACCACCAGCAAAAACCCAAGAACCATAAAAAATCAGCTGTTTGCTCTTGACTTTGAGCCACCCTTTGATAGTCTCTGTGGCAGCTGGCAGCTTATCTTTGAGGTCCAGGAGTCCTTCCTGGATGCTTTTCTATCAGGGTGTTAAGAGGAAGAAGTGGGCATTATCCCTCCTAATTACCTCACAAGCCAGATTTTGAATTGCTAAATTTGACCCATTAAGGCAGAGGAGTTCAAGAGCTGCAGCACCGGGCGCTGGGATATCTCCCAGACAAGCAGATGTAGGTTGCTACCATTTTGCAACGCCTCGACATGAGGGATTTCACAGCATCTCAGAATGCCAGGATGGTTTGGGTTGGAAGGGACCTTAAAGCTCACCCTGTTCCAACCTCCTGCCACGAGACCAGGCTGCACGGAAAGGGTCCCCAAAACTGAGGACCTTATGGAACAGGGGAGTGAGATCTGCGTCCAAATAAATAAAAGCAAGACCCTCCAAGGATCGAGTACGTGTTGTTTTTCCCCGTGTCCACTGCAGCCACCAGGAACTGCGGGGATATTTAAAGAACAGGGTGAACTAAGGAAGGGCTCTGACCTTCCCTTCCCAACACCCCGTGTTTTATCGATTCCAGCCCAAGCCCTACAATCTTTTGTCAGCTTTAGTGCTTCATGCCAGACAAACTTTCCCAGCTCCCCCCAGACTGCAGTCTGCACCAACAAGCAGCTCTCATAAACAAGGCAGCATTTGCAGGCTGCCTGCATCCAGCTTCTCCCCTGTGCTTCCCCAGGGCTCGGCCAGGGAGCACATGCGGTGGGATCTGCAGAGCTGGAGTGGACAGCCTGGCTGGAAACCTTCCAAGGTGGAGGACAGACAGAAGGAAAACAGCAAGAGGAAAAATAAGCCTGGAAGTGGGGGATGAGATGTGAGTGTACTGTATAAAAGGAGACAAAAAAA